>NW_003314425.1:4898-201745 GCF_000143415.4 Selaginella moellendorffii | reverse complement strand
CCTTGAGGACACACGCTTTGGGCTTTCCCCCAAGCCTCCCTTAGTATCTTGAGTTACTCTCTGGGACAAGCTCGAAACTTACTAAATATGGAATGTCTTTAGATTGTGAATTTGGACACGGGACGAACACCATTGTGTTCAGCGATCTCTACATTCCGTAGATATGCCAAATGAGCAAATCTGGACACTTTCCATAAATAGCATTTGGGACCGAAATGAGACTAACACAAAGAGCATGATAGCGAGGGTGTTTGGCAGACACGGTAAGCTATCATCTAGCGATATTGAGGGACCAATCTCAATATGCGAGGGTTCTTGTCACTAGCCAGTGCAAGACATAACGAGATGAGAACTCCTTACCGGGCTAAGTATGCTTAGCTAATAACACGTAGGAATTCCGTCCTTATGCTCGTCTGGTCTAAGTACACTCGAAATGCCCAGTTAACTCCACTAGCACAAGAGGGACTGATAAAGGGTCCAGCAGTACCGACCTCCTGCCATCGTGGCAGTACGGTAAGAGTGTCCGTAAGGACTAGTCGACAGGTAACTTTCGATACCCGAAGTCACATGCGCGACACTCTCCCCCCCTAGGGAAGATCGACGTCCTCGTCGATGCATACTCGAGTCTAGAATACCGCCAAGGAAACAACTCCAAAAAAAAAGTTCACGGTACTCACACTATGTGAGAAATGCACCAACTTAAATGAAACCTCTTTGTCTAACGCGGATGTGCTACCAGCTCAGACACCTTCCGGCTGTCGCCAACAAGGAAATGACCAACGGAGTCAGCCACCCTTGCTGCTCTGGGAGTCACCCAGCTTACAAAAGTGTGATATGCCCCTGCCTGTAGGAACATAGAGAGAGAAGCCAGAGGCCCCAACCCTCCTAAGCAAAGAAACCAAACCCGTCAGTAAGGTTTAGATAGACTACTGTAAACAGGCAGTTAGAGTTGTTTACACGGTCACGCCCTTTTAACGGAATAAGGGACATCGACAGAGAGGCAGGTTATGTGACCAGTCGACAGTAGCTACCCCATGACTAGAGATTTCAACATGCACATGAAGTGCCGAAGCCAGTCTGCCTATACTGGCCCAAACTCAAAGATTAATAGATGGACAATATCAAAGTCAGAGACAATGATATCTTAGAGACTTAATTATCAGTGATTATATCTTAGAGTAGAACACAAAAGTATTCTAAGCAAGTTATCATCCGATAAACTAGTATTATAGTAGATAGGAACCACCAAGATCATTATAGTTAGTAAACATAGGATTCACCATCAACAAAATTCAATAGCAAGTATATCATCAAGTAAACTCAATGATAAAGTTTAACTATTAAAGATTGCAGATAGAATGCCAAACAACTTACGAAAGATAACTCAAAGAACACAAAGTATCATTGACTGACAAGCAAAATACTCGCAAATGTATCAAAGGATGTACCAAAGGAAAGAACATCCAAATCTATCAAAACTAACTCGAGCAACAATCAACAGAAGAGAATGAATGCGGTAAAACCAACAAACACTCAGTCTTGCCAATTATCACAAAAGCCAATCTGAATAGATCCCAGCCAACAATACCAAGGAACTCAAGTTGCTTAAGCAAGTGTCAACAACATCCTACTGATGTCTCAAACCCAAGAGACCAATCCAGAGCAAATCACAAAGAACATGTGATATTGCGAAAAGCCACAAGCCATCAAAGAGAATAAATAACCACCATGAAAGATCATCAATCATCCTAACAATAGAGAAATGCATAATCATCATTGAAGAAAGAATTTACCATCCCGAAGAATAGCAAATCATTCTATACCAACAATAATCAAGCAAAATCCTTGATAAGGATAATCAACTATCTTAGATGATAGTCAATTATCACTAATGATTGCTAGATGCAAATACTAACGTCAACATCGAAGCTAATGAGCCAAAATGCCTTCCCCCAACAA
The DNA here is from genome assembly GCF_000143415.4 of Selaginella moellendorffii. NCBI lineage: Eukaryota > Viridiplantae > Streptophyta > Lycopodiopsida > Selaginellales > Selaginellaceae > Selaginella > Selaginella moellendorffii. The sequence goes on along the minus strand of NW_003314425.1, from coordinate 199,786 downwards.
CTCCTAACAAATGGAACAATGAGCATGAAAACTCAAAAAACCACAAGCTTGAAGAAGTCTATAGTCAAGTCTTTCCTAACAATGATCACAAGTCTTACATGAACTAATTTCAATGCTAAAGAAGAAATTATGGTGCAACCCACAATATCTTCCTCAACACATCCATAAGCTAAATTTCATAATGCCAAAGCTAATGAAGAGCATATCTGCATCAATCCAAAAGCTAAGCATAACGAAGCTATGCTCAACAAGTGATCACCAAACGATCCTCCATGAATCCATCTATAGCAAAACATAACTCATTTCATAACAAGCACAAGAAGAATCATCAATGATCGATATATTCCAACTCAAATTCAATAACGATTCAAACTTTCCCATATCGATCACTAACTCTTCCGCTTGTAAAGTTAGCATAATCCATGACTGAAACACTTTTCAAGGAAAAGCCAAAGCTTAACCCCTACTAAATAATCTCGTCTAGAACACAACTAACTCAAACTTGCCACTCAGTTCATTTGAACGTCAACACAGTTGTTAACTAACAAATGCACGAATGCCAATAACACAAAGCCATAGCCAAATCATCAACACTATCTTCATTAAGACTAATGAAACTCAATATCAATCCTAAGGAGAGACATCTCATTTCACTCGAATCTCAACCTCAATAATGTCAACGAAAAGGCATCACTTCAATGCCATCAACAACAGAACAAAGCTAGAAGAAAGCATAAGTGTATCACCACTCAAAGCTCTCTAGCAACCAAGCTAACCAAGGTCAAAGATCTTTAGTTAGTATCCGAGACCAATCCTTCAACAATACTCAGCTACAAATAACACTTCCTCAAGGAGTGAATCACCACATCCAAGACTCAATGAAATCCAATACCATGAACTAAACGCAACCAAATGATATTGACAAAGGTAGAATCGATATGCTAATATGGAAAAACCCATGTAAGTCTAACAACATGATCCTCCGCAACACCATCCAGCAAAACAAGCCCATCACTGCTAATCATTATCGAGTGAAGCAAGTGTCATAGTCTGTGATGAAGTCTACAAGCAATCACTAGTTGCAAAGCAACTAACAATCACTTGTCTTGCTTTTCACAAGACCCAAACACTAACTCATGCCATTGAGTTACACACTTGTCCAACATGAACGTAATACCCCAAATATGAGATAAAAGTTCACGGGCAAGCATAAACTAAATGACCACTCGAATCCAACTCAACTGTAATAAGCTCACCAACACGTCTAGTCAATAGTTCTGAGCATGCCTTGAAGAGGCTAGCTATGCATGATCAACACTTAGTCAAAACTAAAGTGAAGATCATGAGATGGATCATATCGGTACACAACCTCCTCATAGACAAAGCTATAGTATGGGTACCAACATCTCAACTTTAAACAACTAAGTTGAACATCACTATCCTCAGCCAAGGCGTAGGGCCACTAAGACCAAGTCAAGATCAGTGAGAGCTCACTACTCTCATAGAGTCTAAACAAAATGCAAGGTGCAACCTGCCACCAAGCATAATGCCACTAAAGAAAGGCACAAGGGTCACCCTTCTTAGAAAAGTGCAACCCACTTTTCTACCCAACTTCAGACTCTATCCAACTCAATTGCCTTAACCCCAAAAGTCAGCATCCCTTTCGGGTTGCATCATACAAACTACTTACTAAAGTTTAAGCCAACCAAAGTCAACTCCAACCCCTTCACTAGTTTGTATTGGCTTACGAAAATGGAATGGTTTTCGGACAAAGTGACCGATAGATCAGCCATTGGAAAAGTCTAAGAAAATTTGTGGAAAACTTTCCATCCTAGAAAAAAGAATGACTCTTAGTCCAGAAATACAAACTTCCAAGACTCATCCAACTTCTTCTTACTAACTTCACATAGGTTCACCTTAACACAAATTCTCATGACCCATAGTATGCTTAAGCCTCGAACATCTTTTTGCCCATACTTTCGACATCCAACTCCGACATTCGCCAAAATGCAAAGTGATCATCCAAGGCTCGATCAAGGAGACCATATCTTCGGATATTCACATTGCACTAACACTCTTCTTCAACTATTTTCAAGATTCAATGTGAAGCTAAAACACTAACAAGAAAAATGACATGGAAAATCAAGCTCTAAGGAAAATTCCTCATCACTCAAAATAATAATGCCACTTCCACTAACACAAGTGCTAGCGATGTCAATGCCTCAACTACACACTTTCTCCATCCAATAACTTACTCCAAGTGTTAACGGACCAATTGACAAGCCATAGCAAGTGAATGCTACAACCCTTTTCCAACACCTTAGTGGGCAAACTCAAGGAAACAAGGGACCAACTTAAGCTTAGCATAATGAACCACTAATGAGAATCCCATTAAAGCTACTATAATGCTACTATGTGCAAGTAGACTAGCTTCACTATCAACCACTTTGGGGTTGATCATCATAACCAAGCAACTTCATAAACACATTGCTCACTATCACATGGATATGATATAAGTATCACAATGATTTGATCATCAATTGAGCAACACCATGAGCAATACCCATGTCATTACTTCAAAGGTTTATGTGAGTATCAAGTGTCAACTCGACTCAACAAAATGCAACATAAATGCCACACTCCACCGATAGAGATTTACAACACCTAACACCACTAACTTTTATTCACAACACAGACAAGCTCATGCCACTCTCTTTCCGACCAAACTCAAAACTAATCCAACACCAAACTACTCAAGGAGCAATAGCAAGGTTCCCTAGAAAAGAATTGAGCATTGTAACCCAAGTCTTCAAATAGCAAGTCTTAGACAAAATGGTATAGCGCTTCACCGCTATCCATCCCACGACTCACCATTTACAAGACCATCATTTCCAACATGCATCAAGGTAGGGACTCTTGATTACATAATGTGAACACGAGTAATGAGTTAACACCTCATTGCAAATCATTTCTCCAAGAAAGAAGATGATTTATGTGCTTGATCCTTCGTCCCTAACGACTCTCTTTTCGATCTCATCTTTGATTAAACCTTAAGCTTGCTTTTGCACTGCCTTCAGTTCAATCCAAGAAAAGTTTATGAGAGAGCACGGCTATGACTACTTGAACCAATAGACTAATCCCTACAGTCTTGATTGATCCACTTGTAATCATGCCTATGAAGGATCCACTAGTGCCATGCTATACAGCTACGGACTAGCCTATTTGCCACTCATAGCAAACTCAGAGAAGGTTTGCTTTTACCCATGGTACAAGCTACTACAGAACCACCGATAGGCTAACATTAATCCTACCAACTCAAAGCATAACCTCGAGTTGCTAATGTGCCTCACACATGAGCCCAAGCGTAAACTCGTGCTAACGGAGCATCTCAAATCCATCCTATGAGCCCAAGAGCAAGCTCACATCATAAGGTACAACAAGGTAACCAAATCCATACCCAAGGAACAATTGCGAACCCTTTGCACCAAACGTGTACCCACTCGGATCATTGTTTTCATCTCTGCATATGCAACAAGACTAGTTGCCCAATCTCATTCAATAGTACTCGCTGAGATTCATCCTCTGATACCAAATGTAGCGTACGTGGTTTTGACCCTTTATCCTATGGTGATTTACCATATGATAACACCACGAAGCGGAACCTAAACCCTCTTTGTGCCACGTGACAGATGCCACGTATCACATGCCACGTGTCCATGCCACGTGTCCATAGGAACCTGAGGTTCAGGGCCTTGGGCCACTGAACAAAGGAACGGTGCAAAACTCCCAAGCATGGAGCCAAGGAGTGACGGAACCGAACCACGTAGCAACTCCCAAGCATAAAGCCCAAGGAGCAAAGGGACAGGAGCCCGGAGCGACTTGGAACAGTCCTAGAGCAACCAGCATCCCAATGCTAGGACCAACACACAAAACGGAGCCAAACGGAGTCTGGCGCTATTTTGGCATACCGGTGGCCTAACGTGAGGATATGGGTACTCCACCAACTAGCATGGAATGGAACTTGGGCTTAGACCCAAGCCGGACGCAGAACAAGGGCAGGCACACAAGTAGGAACTAGACTATGCCTCAGGTTGGTCGGACATGCCCGACCTACCCACTATCCCTACTATACATTTGGAACCCCCCACAGCCCCCCCCCCCCCCCCCTCCTTTGAGGAACACACGCTTTGGGCTTTCACCCCAAGCCTCCCTTAGTATCAGGAGTTACTCTCTGGGACAAGCTCGAAACTTACTAAATATAGAATGTCTTTAGATTGTGAATTTGGACATAGGACGAACACCATTGTGTTCAGCGATCTCTACATTCCGTAGATATGCCAAATGAGCAAATCTGGACACTTTCCATAAATAGCATTTGGGACCGAAATGAGACTAACACAAAGGGCATGATAGCGAGGGTGTTTGGCAGACACGGTAAGCTATCATCTAGCGATATTGAGGGACCAATCTCAATACGCGAGGGTTCTTGTCACTAGCCAGTGCAAGACATAACGAGATGAGAACTCCTTACCGGGCTAAGTATGCTTAGCTAATAACACGTAGGAATTCCGTCCTTATGCTCGTCCGGTCTAAGTACACTCGAAATGCCCAGTTAACTCCACTAGCACAAGAGGGACTGATAAAGGGTCCAGCAGTACCGACCTCCTGCCATCGTGGCAGTACGGTAAGAGTGTCCGTAAGGACTAGTCGACAGGTAACTTTCGATACCCGAAGTCACATGCGCGACACTCGTCAACTTAACTGTGTGTGGAACAAGGTCAAAGACACTCATGCATCAGCTTTAATGTTAGAGGGCATGTTCTGTGGCAGTCTAATGTGGGTTTTACTGGACAGTGGGAGCGATGATAACTTTATTTCCATAAAGTTTGTTCTGGTGACATGAGGAGTTCTTCCATACATGGTGGAGTTTGAGGTGGAGTTCAAGATGGATTCCAAGATGGAGTGCAAATGGAGTCCAAATGAAGACCTAGATTGGATCTCAGATGAAGCCTAAGACTAGGTTAGAAACCAAGACCAAGATTAAGTTCGAGTTTGAGACCAAGTTTGAATACTAATACAAGTCATGGGGTGAAAGCCCAAAGCGATTATCCCTCAGCGGGGGGGTGGGTGTGGGGTTGTGGGGTTATGGGGGGTTCCAAAAGTAGAGTAAGGAGAGTGTGGAAGTTGGACTTTAGTGGAACTAGTTTGGCTAGGAAAAGCTAATATGAGGCTACACCTATATGGTGGGTGATGATATAACCATTAAAGAGTCTAAGGCTAGAGTAAACATGGATGGATAAGTGGGGTAGTTTAGTGAAGTGTTTAAAAACCAACTCTAGCTCCCTTAGAAAATTATATTGTTGATGCTCCCAATCCAAGTGTGGGTGGCATAACCTACTTGGATACCTGGTGAAACCTTACTCTAGCCACATTGCTAGCACACCTAAGAGTACCATGAGGTTCGTATAAAGTTGTAGTGTTTTGAAATGTCATCCCAAATGTCGTGAATATGATTGTGGGTATAGAAAGTTACTTGTCAGTTACTCCTGTCAGATATTCTTTCCTTACTGCCATAACAGTAGGAGGTCAATATTGCTAAACCCTTTATCAGTCCTTCTTGTTCAAGTATTAGTAAATTGGACTTTGCATCTATACTTGGCCAAATGAATATAAGGAATTCTTAAGTGTTTATTTAGCCAAGCATACTTGGCTAAACAGTTCGGCTTGTTAGTTCTCTTTAACTCTATTTTGCATTGGCTTGAAAAGAACCTTGCGTATTGAGATTAGTCCCTCAATATTGCCAAATGATAGCTTACCGTGTTTGCTAAACACCCTCGCTATCATACCCTTTGTGTTAGTCTCATTCTGGTCCTAAATGCTATTTATGGAAATTGTCTAGATTTGCTCATTTGGCATATCTATAGAATGTAGAGATTGTCCTAAACACAATAATGTTCGTTTTGTGTCCAAATTCACAATCTAAGAATATTCCATATTTAGTAAGTTTTAAATTTGTTCCAAAGACTAACTCTTGGTACTAAAGGCTCTTGGTATTAGCTGAAAGCTTAAAGTGTGTGTTCTTCAAGAAGGGCAGGGCTGTGGGGGGTTTTCTATGGTAAATCACCATAGAATGAAAGGTGAAAACCACGTACACTACATTTGGTATCAAAGGATACATCTTAGTGAGTACTATCCAATAAGATTATGCAACTAATCTTGTTGTATATGTAGAGATGAAAATGATGATCCAAGTGGGTACATATTTGAGTGCTAAAACTTCACATTTGTTCTTTGGGATGGATTACCTTTTGTACCATATTATGTGAGCTTACGTTTGGGCTCATAGGATAAAATAAGATGTTCCATTTATACGAGTTTGCATTTGGGGTTGTGAGTGAGACACATTAACAACTCAGGGTTTTAGTTTTGAGTTGGCATCATTAATGTTAGCCTATTGGTGGTTCCGTGAGTTATTCTATGTATTATGAGTAAAAATAAACTTTCTCTAGGTTTGCTATGAGGGAACTAAGGTAACATTTTTATATTTACTCTTGATGGGATTGACAAGAAAGGGAACCAAAAAAAGTGCTTTTAGTAATTTAAGAAATGTTGGACCAATTTCAATACCATACCAAAAGAATTGCTAATATAATTACCTTGTTAACCGATAAAATATAAGATTAAATTGGTTAAGGGAGCTAAAGTAGTATTCTATCCCCCCCTTATCAAAAAAGAGCTTAAGGAATTTAAACACTATCTTAAAAATTTTATTAATAAATGATATATTCAATTGAACAACTTACTATATAGAGCTTTAATTCTATTCATAAAGAAGAAAGATGGGTGTATATTAATGTGTATAGACTACTGGTTGTTCAACAAGTATATGAAGAAGAACAAATACCCTTATTAAAGACTTATTTGATAAGTTAAAAAAGGCAAAATACTTCTTTTGAATTGTCTAAGGTTAAAATACTACTAAATTAGAGTAGTGGAGGATGATATTGAAAAGATAATTAAGGTACAAAAGTTTTTAGTTTTTAGTTATGCCTTTTGGACTATACAATATGCTAATAATATTCTTAGCACTTATGAACTACATCATTGTACCATATTTAGATAATTTTGTAGTTGTTTACATTGATGACATCTTAGTTTATAACGAGACACTAAAAGAGCATATTAAGTACCTGATAAAGTGTTTAAAAGACTATTTTACACTAAAGAGAGCAAATGTAATTTTGCTCAGCAAAATGTAAAGTTTTTTAAGTAAAGACAAATCAAAATAAACCCTAAAAATGTCTAAGTGATCTAAGAATGGGAGTAATGTTAAATGTATATGAATTAAAGGCATTTATAAAACTATACAACTACTATCAAAAGTTTATCAAACACTATTTGAGAGTTGTTTGCGCTTGACAGATCAAACAAAAAAAACAGAAGATGGTATAGACAACAAATGCAAGGTGGCATTTGTCCATTTTAAAGGGAAATTGACAAAAGTTCATATGTTGATATTACTAAGCTTTGGTAAAGACTTTAAAGTAGGAATAAATGCATCGGGTCTTATGTTGGATGCAATTCTTAAACAAAACAATCACTTAATAATATTCTTTTTAAAAAAGTCAATGAAAGTGGTTTATTTATGAAAAGGAATTATCTATGATGGTTAATGCACTTAAAGAGACCTTAGGAGACACTTTAAAGTATATATAGATAATGTAGCAATAAAACACTTCTTATCAAAGCTTGATATTAGGGAATAAAAAGTTAGTAGACTAATGCTTTGGTTAAGTTTGATTACAAAATCCTATACAAACTAAGAAAAAACAATATTATGGCAGATGCTTTATGTCAGAAAGTAAACTTAAAGCTGATAACATTTAGTATAATAAAAACCTTCTTGAATGATATGCAAACAGCATATAAAGATGATGAATTAGCATAGAAAGTGTTACTACGAAACAAAGAGGCATGAAATGCTCACTTGCAAAATGAGTTATCAAGTGAAGAGAAAATAAGTTTTATAAAACATAATAGAATCATTTCTTACAAGCATACAAGGATGTATATTCTAAAAAGGGAACTAAGGAAGTTAGCATCAAAAGAGTGTCATAATAGACTTCTTGTAAGGCACAAAGGAGTGTTTAAGATAATAAGCTTGTTTAAAAAGAAATATAGGTTATAACTAAAGGTAATAGGGATCTACTATAGAGCCTCCTAATTCCCAATTGTTTATTGAATTGTTTTACAATGGATTTTATCACAAGACTCCCCCCAAGTAAAGGGTTTAATGCAATATTCATAGTGGTGGATCAGTTTTTAAAAATGGTATATTTCATATCGACCACAACAAAAGTGGATATGAAAGGTGTAATGAAACTATTATTTGAATAAAGAAATTATTTTAAATCAAGATAAACTATTCACCAGTAAGTTCTAGAAAACACTCTTAAAATAGTATTGCACCAAAATGGAATTTAGCATAATACCTGTCTGTTATCACCCACAGACAGGTATTAAGTATTGAATAAATAAATAAATAAAAAAGGTGAATAAACAGCTAGAGGATAATTTGAAATGTTATATCTCTGACAAATTAGATAAGACATTTAGGACTTCTAAAAATGTGGTATAACAACTTACCACATTCAAATATTGTAATGAGTCTCTAGGAAATCATCAATGAAAAAGCTATTGGGAAGGGGAGGGCAATGCAAAAGGTTCCAAAATTATAATAGAGATAATGATGCTAAGAACTTAGTCTTGAAAGAATTCTCAGAAGATGGCTTTGGAACCATATTAGAATTAGAGTTGAGGGTTAGTAGGAGTGAGTTTGAACTTGGAGGGATACTAAAGAAACCTATCAAAGAAGTGCTAAAAAACATCTCCCACTCTTAGAAAAAAAGTTAACTATGATGTTTTTAGCTCAAGTGCCCATTTAAGTGCTATAAAGCTTATTAGTCTTCACTCCTTTCTAAGGCCTTTTCTTGGGGTAAAAGTGGGGAATTAAGATATTTATATTGAGTTGTTAAGATAGAGTGCTTTTCCTTGAGATCCTGAAATAGGAAATGCATCCAAGGCTTGAGATTTAAAAAAATTCTATAAACAAAAGGTTTGGTATATTTAGTTGTTTATGCTTATAAAGAGTGTAGTTGAACTATAAGTCAAATTTATCCTGTAAGGGGGATCGGGAAAGAAAGTTTGGGAATCTATGGAGAAATGGCTAACACTATATTATTCATGTAATGAAAAGTTGGTTACAATAAGAGTGGACTTTGGTGAGGGAACTTAATTATAGCTAACACAAAGATAGTTGGATAAGTGAAGTAAACTGGTAAATTACAAGATGAAAAATTATAACTTATACCACTATTGTTATTGTCACAAGGTGAGTTACCACCTCAAGAAGTTTAGGATGGCCATAAATCCATCTTCAAGTGAGTGAAGAATCAGTGTGTGGAAGATGACAACTATTTCTCTGAGGGCATTGAGGATCTCATGAGGATGAGGTGCCCATGAGGGATAAGATGGAAGGTATACTTCTAAGCTTATCAATTAAAATAATACAAAAATGAAGAGGTTTTTCCATGTTTAATGCTTTTAACTCCCTAGGAAACTTTCATTTTACTCTTTTTCCTTCTTCACAGTTTGTTTGGAATGTGTTGCAATTATACACTTTGGAAGTTAATACCTTATGCTTGTAGCTTTGTGATGATGATGGGACTTCAAATCAAAGGCAAGCACTATCATTACCAATGCCACCATATATGAGGATTAACTTCAAATTTAATTTCCTATAGGAATAAGCTCACTTATAGAGCTTGAATGTAAACTCAATAACTATACCCATATGGTTTTGAATGATGAAAACTTATGGCACAACACATCAACTATGTTTAATATTGAGATTGATAGAAAAACATGAACTAATAATAGAGAAAATTAGTGAAAAATCAAGCTCTTTTGAGAAGTAAGAAGATCTCTAATATAACCTAACTTGCAGCATCTCATGGAAGTGTATGGTCCTTAAATACTACTTACAATTGTAGTTCAGCATGTCTGGTGGTATCCAAAGAAGATGGAAATTTTCTTTTATAAAACATTAGTTTTTATACTATAAGATGGACGACAAACCTATGCATTTTGAAAATATTATATCTTTTCATTCCAATATTTTTTGAATTTACAATATAAAATAGAATAGTGGAGATGAAAAACATATCCTACCTATAGATCATTTTTTTACTTAAAATATATATTTTTTTGCCCAGCAGAGCTGGGATCTTGCTAATAATTTCTTTAAATGAAGTATTAGGATATGTTTTAATAAATTAATCTAACTATGGGTCATTTTGGATATGTTAGAGCACTTAAAGGTGAAAACAAAAATTACAAACTAGATGATAGTAACATTGTCTCGCAAAGCATGATGATTTTGCATAACACACATATATTGTAATGGTGGAGTTTAAAGTAACTATGTCCATAATGTAGAGGAGTAGAGCTCTATGTAATGCTTATAGATATGGCAAAAGCTCTAAACTAAACTTCAGTGGCCAAAAATATTATGCAATTCATACTACAATTCTTACTAAGACTGCTATCATTCTTTGCCCAAAAGTTATGTATAGAGAGTGCTCTTTAAGACTGTGTTGTAAGCATTAGATAAGAAGGTAAGTACAACTGTTGATCTTCCCATCACATCTCTCTAAAGATGAGTATGAGAAAGCTAAAACCTAAAGCCAGCTCATGGATAGGATAAACTTTTAATGAACCAGATTCATCCTCCTTTAAATTTACTCATATGATTACCAATGAATAAGAGAAAAGTTTAAGAGAAGAAAATCATATGCATACTTGTGATCATCAAACTTAACAAGGTGTTATAGAACAAAAGTTGGTTATCCCATGGAGGAAGTTTGAGCTAGATATATTCAAAAACCATATTAACATGACCATATAAACGTTCTCTAACTCTTCCAGGATCCGGCCAAACACATTTTGGAGCAGTGGATGCAAGATACACATACGTGTTCTCATCAAACTCTCTATTAAACGCTAATAGATTGACATGTATTCCTAGCAAGAACTACAAGTTCCATCGTTCTTCCAGCCTGAAATGGACTGTTATTACGTATATTTTTCATGTTCTACCCTTTGTACCACTGTCCCCACGGAGAGCATATCATACAAAGGTCTAGAAATCCCCCATGGTGGTGAATGCACTAATCCAGCAGAGAGATTAGAATGGAGCTGCTAGAAGAAACGATTGAGCCTTGAAAAATTTGCTTGTGTGATCCATCCAACGAGGACTTTAAATATTGCCTTGGATTGTCGCTGAATAAAAGTGGCTGAAGTTTCAAGGCTCATGGAACCAGGAAATAAAACTAAGACTTGTTTTTACCTGCAAACATAGGCAAGATCGTTATTTTCAAAGCTTGAGAAAAAAGAATCAGATTTGGCGTATACTTACTAGTGGTTTCCCAACAATAATGGCATCAAGATCAACACCACCTGTTCAAGGAGCATCGTCTACATATGGAAGGAAAGTATCACGTAACTTGGCTCTTATGGCAGTCAATCCAAGAGCTTGTCCAATCTGTGCAGTGAGCGTTTCTAGTTCCAAATGTCTTAGCAAAACCTTTCCCGGGCCAGTGAGCAGTATGGCTTGATAGTTTGCTGCTTTCTGCTTCTGCAAGTTTGAAAGTGAAATCGAAGTACCTGATACAGGAGCAGGAACGAATGATCACAGCTTATCAGCCACAACATCTATAAAAATTATTTTATTTTTATTTATCATTCGGGACACCCAAGCTCGGCACCCCGGGCTTCTCGGGCTGCCAAGCTCAGACTCAGAGTCGCTCCATTCCAGAGTCGCTCCACACTCTGAGCGACTCAGACTCTCTCTCTCTCTCTCTCTCTCTCTCTCTCTCACACACACACACACACACACACACACAAAATAAAATCTCTCAGAGGCGAGAATGTATCATCAATCTATCACCCTAATCACCCTAAAAAGATCTCCAAATAAGTGTGGCAGTGTCTGTTCTGTAAATGGCCAAGTAACCAAGATTCTCAATCACAAGAGCATAAAACTTGTTTCGGATGGAGCTCTTTTTGCTGGACCACACCTCCCCTCTAGATCCAACAATCACCAATTTGCCATCAACTAGCAGGGTTAAGCAGCAACCCGAATCTTTTCCCTGTGTTCCCGAGCTCCATGTGATTATTCCCTTGGGACTCTGTAGTACGAGATTGCAATTTTTTTGCATTGTCAACCTATAAGAACTATCAACCGAGATTAAGCTGTTTCCACCCAGCAAATACGAGCCAAGAGTGTTTTTAAAGCCACTGAGCAGGGATGTAATATAGACCCAACAATGTTTTATATCGCTGTCAACCCCAAGAAGCTCTGCATACTTGTGATCATCAGGCGATTTAAGTGAGGAGAAGTTGGAGAACAATCTTCCACAAAATAATGAATTCCAAAATATTCAAGAACAATATTAATGAGACCGTACCAACGATCTCTATCCAGTAACTCTTCCCGTATGCTTTCACACATATCTAGTATACTCTGCCGTAGGTCTTGGCCCAACAGAGTTTGGAGCGCTGGACGCATGGTACAAACACCTGCGCCGTCATCGTCATACACTCTATTAAACAGTAGTAAATTGACGTGCACAAACGTATTCCTAGCAAACCTCACGACAAGCTCAATCGTTCTTCCAGCCTGAAATGGAACGTTATCACGTATATTTTCCACGTAGCCTTCGATCCTTTCTACCACTCTTCTCACTTGTTCAACGGAGAGCATACCATGAGCGAGTCTTGCTCTAAAAGTCCCATGCGGTGGTGCATAGCACGAATCCAGGTGAGAGATTAGAATAAGAGCTATTAGAAGAAACGATCTCATACTTACACCTTACATTGTTTGTGTGATCCATCAAAAGGAGAGTTTAAAGCTTGCCTTGAATTGTCGCCTATTGAAAGTGGCTGAAATTTCAAGGCTTATCAAACCATGTTAAAACTTGTTTTTACCTGCTAGAAGGCAAGGTTTTAAAAGCAAGATTATTGATTTATAAGCATGAGGAGTGGCATACTTACAAGTGATTTTGGAGTTGCAAAATATTTCCAGCGATAGCAAATCTCCATGTCCTTGGGCAGTGCATATTTGATTCCAACGAGAATGGCATCTGGAGAAAAGGCCACTTGTTCTAGAGGAGAGAACAAAAGATGGCACGACTTATGTTCAAACATTATGATGAATCATTTAGATATTTCAAAATTACTATGAATTTTCTGGCTCAGAAGAATATTCATATATATTCTTTAATATTTAAGAATATACTTATAATAAAAATTATATTTGCATTATTAATATCTAAATAACTATCGAAGGTTTAGAGGCAAGAATATTTGAAATATTCTGGTGGCTTTGCTTTCTCAATTGCTCCTTCGATTGGGCTGGCTCAAAAAGCTGAACCTGAAGATCGCTCCACAGCAGTGAGTTCTCCACCACTGGATGATCCATAGTATGGCTAGGGCAGCTCCATCCACCAAACGCTAGGAGGGATTCTTCTGTCTTCTCCTGGCCTTGCTCACCCGGCAGCAGCATCGGCCATGTGGCAGCTCGTTTTTTTATTTTCCTTAGTTCACAGAATTATTTAAAAGTGTGAGTGCATGGAATATGGAAAGGGAATACAGAAATGTGCATATCAATTAGCCCAAAAACCCTAGTTTATATACAGGAGCGAGTGGTTCAGATTGAAACCAATCCGACGACTACCAAAATCCACTATGCTAATATTAGTATACGGCATTGTAGCCGTACACTTGGCCCTCACATCATCCCCTCCTCTCGGAATAATGGAAGGCCGTCAGAGTTCTCTTGTAGATGGGCCGGGATCTGGAGGAACGTCAGGAGGAGGCATCGGCAGATCTGTAGATGGTATTAACTGCTCCTGATCCCTTTGTATGAAGCATTTTAACCGCTGCACATGCACAATCTCCGGAGGATCGGCCTGCTGAACGTCATGCCAAACCTCATAAACTTGCGGTCCAACTTGCCGCAACACCTGATATAGTCCTTTCCACTGCGCAAGGAGCCCCTTCGATAAACCACGTACTGTAAGATGGGGAAAATGGACTAACACCAAATCATCCACTTTGTACTCCGCAGGTGGATGATGATGGGAGTTGTAGCGCTGTTATTGTCCCACTTGTATGCAGCCTAAGTGTTCGGCAGACTCTGCTCGGACAAGTGGAAGAATGCTTGTCAAATACTGATCCCATGACCTAGCATCAGGAGCTCGTGGCAATCGCGAAGGTAAACCCAACTCTGTTGGTAATATTGGATCATGACCATATAGAAGTTTATATGGTGAAGCACTAATAGAACTCTACACCCCTGTGACATATGCATACCGAAGAGACGGCAAATAACCATCCCAATCCGAATGCTGAAAGTTCACATACTTTGCAATCATCCCTTTGAATGTCCGAACGAGACGTTCCACCAGACCGTCTGATTGTGGATGATAAGCACTCATAAAAGTGTGGCATATCCCCAACCGAGATGTCAAAACATGAAATACCTCAGCCATAAATGCAGGACCATTATCCGAAAGAATCCGCTCTGGACAAGAATGCTGGAACACCACTCGATTGAGGAGGAAGTATCCAACAACAGTTCCAGAGGCGCTAGCAAGAACACCAACTTCCACCCAACGAGTCAAGTAGTCAGAAGCAATAATAACATACTCATTGCCAGCAGTCGATCGTGGAAAAGGTCCCATAAGATCAAATGCCACCAACTCAAACGGACGGGAAACTACAATTGACTCCAACCGTCCTTCCACAGCACAAGGTGGAGTATTACGAGCTTGGCACCAAACGCAGCTACGCACATACCGGATAATATCACGTCGCATCTCCAGCCAATAGAAAGACCTGCGCAGCTTCTCGGTGATACGACGGTGTCCCATATGCCCACCTAGAATAGGAGAATCATGGTAGGCATGGAGAAACCGCGGAATAAACACCAAAGGCACCACCAATCATAAATGATCATCAGGATCCGTCCCCACAAAATAAAGAAGGCCATCTTCAAGGCGATATTGAGAATGTAAATGCCGAAAAGGCAAGTCGTCAGCAAGTGATGCAGGATTCTCAAACCCATCTCGAAGCCTTCGAATCCACGGCTCAATTTTTTGAGCCTCGCGAACCTCATCAAGAGAAGGTAGATCTTGCTCTGCACCTTGTGGACACTGAACGTCAAGGACAACAACCGCCGACAGCACAGAATCCTCATCTAGAAAATCCACAGATGCTGGAACAACAGGTTCGTCAGAAACATGGGAAGTGAGAGGAGCTCGAGAAAGGGCATCAGCATCAGCCATAGAACTCCCTGGGTGATGAACAACATCGAAATCATATATCTGAAGCTTCAAAGCCCATCAAGCTGTATGACCAACCAGGTTCTTCCACTTCAATAATGAAGTAACAGCAGCATGGTCACCTTCAAGTAACGTCCGAGAACCATGTAAATATGCATGAAGTTTCTCGAAACCCCAGACTGCTGCTAAACACTCCTTCTCCATCATGGAGTAGTTCATCTCCGCTGGTTGTAATGTACGGCTTATGTATGCAATGGGATGGCGCTGACCAGGCACACTCGAGCTCTCTTGCATCAACACACCTCCAAGACCAATGTCAGAAGCATCCACGTGCAAAATAAAAGGTCGAGTATAGTTAGGATACGCCAAAACTGGAGGAGTCGTCAATAGCTTTTTGAGATCCATGAACGCCCGCTCACAATCCGGAGACCAGATGAAAGATGACGTTAATGACTTCAGCAACGCTCGCAATGGTGTAGTGCAATCGGAAAGATGATCCACAAAACGACCAAGATACTGCACCTTACCCAAAAAGCATTGCACATCATTCACACACTTCAGAGTAAGGAACTTTAGAACAGCCACAAGTTTGTTAGGATCAACTTGCAAACCCTCACGAGAAATACGGTACCCAAGATAAGTTGTGTCCTTGGACCCAAACACGCACTTTGACCGCTTCAGCTTTAAACCAACATCGCGTAACCGATCCAACACTTTACAAACATCACGAACGTGCTCCTCCCACATCCCCTTCGAGTGGATCAAGACATCATCAATGAAGTCAGCAGTCACCTCTAGCATATCGCAAAGAACCTCGTCCATCATCCACTGAAAAGTTGCTGGAGCATTGTTCAAACCAAACAGCATCACCAAGAACTCATACAAACCAAATGGTGTACAAAATGCAGTCTTAGGAATATCTTCTTTAGCCATCGGTACTTGCCAATACCCAGAAGCAAGATCTAGCTTGGTGAACCAACGACTTCGCCCCAAACGATCCAAGAGATCAGCAGTGTGAAGAAGAGGATACACATCTGGGATCGTCACTTCGTTTAACAGACGATAGTCGATGCAGAAACAAATACTCCCATCAGGCTTCGTCACAAGATGAGGTTCACATGCCTAAGGACTCCGTGACTTCCGAATAACACCCTTCTCCAGCATTTCCTTGACGTTTGCTCGTAAAATCTTGATCTCCTTAGGTGACTGACGACGAACAGGAACCTTAATTGGACGAGCATCCCCGGTTGGAATCGGATGACGTGTGGCAATCTTGGCCCCAGACGATAGGTCAAATTCAAAGAGATCAGAATACTCCTTCATGAGCCAGTCAACTGCTGCAACACAAAGAGCGTCGGAGGGATCAGAAAAGGGAAAAGCAGAACAAGATGGAAACACAGAAGGAAAGAGTGGGGGAACAAAAGTAATGGAAGCAGAGGTAGAAGTAAAGGGACGAAGGGGTATAAAAGTGAGAGGAATGGATGAAACATAAGGAAGTATGAGACAAGGGGGAGAAGCCTCAAAGTCACACTTGGCATGATTGCGCTGCAACCAATCCATACCAAGAATGAGGTCAAAAGCTTGACTCAGCACCACCCGCAACGACTGCAACTCAAGCTCGAGATCACTCACACGCACAACCAGGTCCACTTCATCCCGTGCACATGCATGTGTACGGCCGTTGCCATAAAGAATGAAAACTGGTTCTGCTGCACGACGCAAGTGTAGACGACAACGTGTGGCAATAGGTCGAGCAATAGAAGATAAACTCGAACCTGTATCAACCAACACGGAGAGAATAATAGGAGACTTCTTGTTATAAAAACGAGCTTGGAAAGTAAACACTTGATGAACTGGTGCCGAGTGAACCCCTTGATGATACTCCCGAAAGAAAGATGGAGGGGTCACTGATTTATTCGCGCAAGGTCCCTCCGTTACTCGCACGACTCCTCGTTTCCCGGATGCATCTCGGTGTCCAGACCTTCCACTGCAGCAGCACCCAGGGGACGTTGCTGATGCCAAGGTCTCCACCCAGGAAATGGAGGTTGCCAATCCGGAAAACGACGGCAACGCCGATAAGTATGACCAACTTCATCACACGCCCAGCAGTGAACATCACGGCCACGACCATGTCCTCGTGCTTGTCCTTGGACTTGAGCAGCAGCAGCATCAACCTCCATTGGAACAGGACTATCACCCATAAGAAGTGGAGCAGAAGGATGTGCAGCGAGAAGTGGAAGAGGCAACTTCTCATAACGTTGTGCCAAGCGAAGAGCATCATCAAGGGTGGCAGGAGCAAGTGCATGCACAAGTCCGACAAGATCTTGACGAAGTGCTGGCCACAACATTCCTAGCTTGATCCGCTCCGACATATTTGGCTCCGCACGAAGCAAAAGACTTCGGAAACGAACGCCAAATTGCATCACCGACTCAGATGGCCCTTGGCGAAGACAATGCAATTGTTGGAAAGCATCATCACAATCATCGGCATGTCCGAAGGCACGTTTGACTCCATCTCGGGTCCATCTCGGACTCCATCTCGGGTCCATCTCGGACTCAATCTCGGATCCATCTCGGACTCAATCTCGGATCCATCTTGGACTCCATCTCGGGTCCACCTCGGACTCCACCTCAGACTCCATCTCGGGGTCCTTCTCCGACTCCACTTCGGACTCCAACTCAGGTCCATCTCGGACACTTCCACGTGTCATGTGTTGGTCCTTTTGGGTCCCTTTTTGAAGCCTCGCTTATTGCTCGCTTCATGCTCGTTCTTCGAGTACTTTGTTGGGAGTTCCACTCCCGCTCTCAACCTTTCAAGTCGGAGCTTTTAGTCCAAATGTGTTACGCTCGTTTGGTTTTCGCTTCGGCCACCACCACATGGCCCCTTCCGGCTCCACTTTGGGGCCTAGGGATTTTGTGTCTCACAACTTCCTCCTCACATGACCATATCCTTGGTCTCTACACTAGAGGACGGCTCCTCTTCCTTTTCACCGTCTGGGAGTTTGGGACAACATTTCGGAACACCGTGGCCTTACGCAAGCCTCGTGGGTACTCTCCCCCACTTGTCGGTCCGTATTCACTCTAGTTTTGGACTTCTCAATGGTCAGTTCATCACCCAACATTAGGTATGGCCTTCCTAATCACTGTAAAGTGATCGAATCAATGGTACACATCATCCCTAGGATTCCCGTGAAAGAACTCTGGCCGAACGCGAGGATTGGCACCAAGAGCAGGAGGAGTTGTACCATGTGCCATGAACGCCGCCATCAACTGAGTTTGGTTGTTCAATTGCAAGCGCATAACATCAAACAATTGAACCAACTGCTACTCTAGAGTCAAAGGAGGAGATTGCAGATCAGCCATGAAGATGAACTAAAAAGAAAGAGCAAAAGAAGGGAAATGACAAAAAAGTTGGAAAGAAATGGTAGATCTAGACAATGCAAAAAGTTAGATCTAAACCAAAATCCTGAAAGGAAAGAACAAAAGAAAGGAAATGGAAAAAGCTAAATCTAGACGATACAAAAGCTAGATCTAAACCGAAATCCCAAATCCAAGCACTCCCTAGAGACAATCAAAAGTGCCCCTCACCTCCACCAATGTGAGTGCATGGAATATGGAAAGAGAATACAGAAATGTGCATATTAATTAGCCCAAAAACCCTAGTTTATATACAGGAGCGAGTGGTCCGGATTGAAACCAATCCGACGGCTACCAAAATCCACTACGTTAATATTAGTATACGGCATCGTAGCCATACACTTGGCCCTCACAAAAGTATATTTGGAATATTTATATAATAGTAATAAATAAATATATCAAAATGTGCGAATATTTCCTTTAAACCCTAATGAGACTAAGTAGGATTGCGGAATTGAAGTACATGATACAGGGAGCATGCCTACGTCTATCTGTGCTATGATCTTCACGTAACTTTGTGGCTGATAAGGATGGTGTTGGTGCCGCTGTGCATTCGTTCCTGTGCTCCTGATACATTGAGGAATTTTCAAACTCATGGACCACTCTTTTCAGCTCCAAACTTGGACTCAAAGATTGTCAGCTTCAGGACACTAAAATGATGAAAGTCTACGAACCCTTCAATTTCATGGCTCACCTATCTCCTGTACTAGAGCCTAGAGACGAACTGGAGCCTTCAAGTTTATACTTCTGAGTGCAGCCCTTGCGGAAAAAGTCTTCAGCTCGACATTTATGGTAGTTCTCTCCTAGCAGATCACAAGATCCTAAAAAGGTTAACATTAGCAGTTTTATTAGCTAATGTAATTATTCCCCTGTTTGCTATCAGTGACGTAGGATCCTAAAAAGGTTAACATTAGCAGTTTCATTAGCTAATGTAATTATTCCCCTGTTTGCTATCAGTGACGTAGTACTGGCCCAACAATATCGGTCTATGTTTGTGGTCATCGGACGATTTCAGCGACGAGAAGTTTAGCAAAAACTGGTTAATTGCCATATCTTGGCCAAACACACTGTCCAGTATGCATGGTACACATACCCGTGTTCTTATGATACGCTCTACTAGTAGTCTGACGTAGAAACTGAAATGAAATGTTATCACCTATATCTCTAACGTAGCCTTGTATTATTTCTACCATTGTTCTTACTTGTTGCAGGGGCACCTGGCAGTGAATCCAGCTGAGAGATTAGAATGAGAGCTGCTAGAATAAACGATCTCATACTTCAGCCCTGAAAACTTTCTTGTGTGATTTATCTAATAAGACTTTAAAGCTTGCCTTTAGGCAAAGGCAAGATCGTTGATTTCCAAGCGTGAGGAGAAGACGATTTAGAGTATACTTACAAGTGCTTTTGGAGTTGCAAGGTATTTCTTGGAGCACTCACCCAAGGAGTGCCAGCGATAGCAAATCTCCACAATGCTATCACGTCCTTGGGCAGTGCATATTCGATTCCTACCCTTGGCCCGACAAGAATGGCATCCGGAGAAGAACCATCCAAAATCTCAAGACCACCTGTTCGAGAAGATCTCTCAAGTGGAGAATATCACGTAACTTAGCTCATACCTGGCGAGAACAAAGGATGGCTCGACCATTGAGTAGTCAATCCAAGAGCTTGTCCAATCTGTCCATTGCAAAGATCGTAAGCGTTTCTAGTTCCTAAAGTTGTAGCAAAGACCACGAACCTTTCCCGGGCCAGTGAGCAGTATAGGCTTAATAGTTTGCTGCTTTCTGCGAGTTTGAATCGTTTCCAGACCTTCACAAAACGATCGAGCTAATGAGATTAAAGAGAGCAAAAGATTGCGATATCGAAGAACCTGATACAGGAGCACAGGAACGAATGAGCACAGCGGCACCAACACCATCCTTATCAGCCACAACGTTTAGCATTACGTGAAGACCATAGCACAGATAGACGTAGGCATGCCCTCCTTGTCCAAACTAAAAGCAAAGAAACGTATTGAGAGCTTTGAAAAAAGAATTTCATACCAAGGGAGCCGTGCGTGGAGTTTTACCGAAGCGCGCATGGCACGCAGTGTCGTCCTGCCGATAAGCTTCAACCTGGTAAACATTGGTCGCAAGTTTTAGAGAGGAAAATAAATGAGGAAAAAGAAAAACCAGAGCTCGGACCTCGGTTATTTGCAAGACAACGTCTTCTCGACGAAGAAGCTTTCCTAGCAGCCGTGGCGCAAGATCCACCGCGTCACACTCGAAGAACGATTGCTTTAGCGGTAAAACTTCCTTGAGATTTGGAGTTTTACAGATTGGAGCTTGCTCTTCTCTCTCGGCTCGTCTCACATATACCACATTCTTCTTTGGAGCTGCAGGATTTTCGCTACAAATCGCCATGGAAATGCGCTTTCTTCGGATTTTCTTGGCCTGCTCTTGCGAAGATCTTGACAATGCGAACTTTTCCTCCCAATCTACTTCCCCTTGCGATGCTAGCCGTGACGATCGCCTCACATTCTCTACATCGTCATTCACCGCCATTGCCGAGCTAAAGCCCTAATTCTTGGGCCCTAGAGTCTAGAAAAAAACTTTAAAGATTGAGAGTTCATGTAACACTGTAGGACTCGGTCTTCAAAATCCAACTATATAAACCAGACTATCCCATTACAAAAATCATTGCAGCATTCTTTCTAGCAAATCTCTCCTTGCTTTTCTTCTTGTGATCTTTGTTGGCTCGTCCAGCTGCACCAAGAACGACAACTGCAATGGCTCAGGAGTCTGTGGCTCCCGAGTCAACCAGGCCGATTGCCGACGAGCAATCTCTCGCTTCACCGATGGAACAAGCTACAATGGCTTCACTTGGTTATTGCACCGCGATTTCAGGTGTCTGTGAGTGGTACAGCCTTCATGCCAGCCTTGCCGACTCTGCGGAAACCACGCATTCGAGGCCACACTGAACTACTGCTCCAGCTCTGGAAATCCAAACGCTGTGGAGAACTGAAGCTACTGAGACTCTCGTCATGTTTTAAGAAAACAAAGAATAAGACAATGTTTTCCGCTCTAATGAGTAAAATAACCAAACTCGAACATTAAAAAACAGATTAATACTTGAAGGATGATTATCTTAGGAAGGTCTCCAGATAGGTTTAGCGGTCTCTGTTCTGTAAATGGCCCAGTAACCATCACGCAAGTGCTAGACCATACCCCTCCTTTAGATCCAAGAACCAATTATTGCCATTTAGCAACCTTGAGTTGCTAACTCGGGAACATTGTGTTCCCGAGTTCCATTTAATTATTCCCTTCGGATTCTGTAGTATGAGATTGCATGTCTTTGGGACTGTCAACCTATAAGAATGATCAACTGAGGTTAAGCTGCTTCCACTGAGTAAGTATGAACAAAGATTGTTTCTAGATCCACTGACTAGTGATATAGACCCAACAATCTTTTATATCACTGTCAAACCCATGTGAAGGTTGTGATACTTGTGATCATCAAACGATTTAAGTCATGAGAAGTTGGATTATTAATTCATCAGGATCTAACTCTTCCAGTCTCCTGAACGCTCTACTAAGCACTAGAAAATTGACATGCACAAACGTATTCTTAGGAACACCCACGACAAGTTCGAGCGTTCTGAAATGAAGCACTTTGTCTCCTTGTTACCAAAACTCCACCTGGTGGTGCATGGCATGAATTCAGCTGATAGATAACAACGAGAATGGCTAGAAGAAACAAACTTATTTGAGTTTCTTCTTTTTCTTATCGAACTGTTTATGCGAGTGATCCATGAAGCTTACCTTGTCTTATTGCTTGGTAAAAGTTTGATGAGATTTAACAAGTACTTAAAATTGCTTTTGGGGTTGCAAGGTTTTTCTTCCATACTGCGGTCACGTTTTGGCACTGGAGAAAGAACTAGCCAAGGAAAACAACAAAACTATCATCTGTAGATGAATCCCGTAACTTATTAAATGCAAAGGATGGCTCAACCTTAAATCGGTGGAATTCAAGAGCCTGCAGACAGCTTATTGTATACTTTGAAAATTCACAGACACTGAACAGTGTAAGAAAATCGAAGTACCTGATACAGGAGCACAAGAACGAATGGGTGGACAATCGAATGTGCTAGCTGTGACGATCTCTAGCCCATTGCTGGTGCGAGTCTAGTCAAATAACATGTTCTAATTGTAAACAAGTTCTTGCATTAGAAAATAAGTTAAAAATCAAGAGATCATGTAAACACTGTATGACGCAGTCTTCAAAATACCCCTATATAAACCAAACCATTCCATTGGCAAAATCATTCTTCATACTTCAGCTCCTCATTACAGGATTCTTTCTAACATATTCGAATGGAGTCTTCTCTCAAGCTCTTTTCTCTTCTTGCTATTCTTCTCGTGATCTTTCTTGGCCCCTCCAACTGCGCCAAGAACGACAACTGCAATGGCTCTGGACTCTGTGGATCTCGCGTCAACCAGGCCGATTGCCGGCGAGCGATCTCTCGCTACACCGACGGAACAATCTACAATGGCTTCACTTCTCGTGTTTCTGGCCATTGCACTGCAATTTTCAGGTGCGATGGCAACTATCCATCCGTGAGTGGGGCAGTTCTCAAGCAGCAGTTTCTCCATGTGTATGACAACCAGCCTTGCCGACTCTGTGGAAGCCATGCATTCGACGGGGGCAATTGCGAGGCCACACTGAATTATTGTGCGAATTGCAGGGACTCTGGAAATCCCAACGCCGTGGAGAACTGAAGCTAGGCTTTGGACGTCTTCCAAATAAAAGGATTGACAATAATTGCCGTGCAAGTTTGATAGTGTTTGGTTTTCATTTTCAGTTTATTCGCTGTAACCCCCCAAATGTTGAATGACAACTTCAAGGTCCACTGAACTTGATTGATAAACCTCCTTTTGATTTGAAGCAGTGAGTATAGAAGCTTCTTTTGTGGACAATTCGTTCGCTGCAGAGCCATTAACGCGATGATCTTCACTGGGAGAAGAGTAAGGTAACAGAGTTAAGTAAAACAGAAGTCAAAGTTTATTTGACTGGCTATAACTGGAAAAACGTGTTGATTATACATGGACTTAAGGGATACGTCGGTAACCACAATAATTATAATATTGCGATATTTGATATGCACTGTATGCTTGAATTGTCCAACTAGTTCCGGGAGAAACGTAATGCAGCGTCTCACCATACTGCAATTTGTTCAGCTTGACTTTGTAGTCAGTCTTCACTAAATGAAACTTGTTACGTGTTGTACTTGGGCACTAGCAGATTACAAGTTTGACATGCTCCACCAATCAAGCTTGTTTTGATTTATAATTATGTTAAAGGTAGTTGGGCAAAGCCCTAACCTAAAGTAAAACTAAATCAAAGAATATTTCTACACAGGAGCATTTGAGAAATAATAAACTTTTACACACGTAAAACAAGATTTAAAAGCCTGGATGGTTGACTCCAAGCGCCAGGAAATATGTGAATTTTTGGATTGCAAGGTTGCACTCCATACTGGGGCCACGTTTCTGGAGTAATTGTCACCCTTGGCGCTAGCACCCAAGAAGAACCATCCAAAATATCAACAAAACTATCGTCTGGATACGTACTGCCATCACGTGACTTGAAAAGGCCTGGACAACCTTTTGGTGGTCAAATCAAGAGCTTGTGAAAAGCTTGCTTTCGTGGTATGATCTTCGATTTTCTTACCTCCACACTGCTCACTGTTCGTGAAGTTTAAGCTTTTCACAGATCGTAAAAGCTTAGATAATTCACGAACAGTGAGCAGTGTGGAAATAAGAGCATCGAAGTACCTGATATAGAATGAATGAATGAGCGGATAATCGAAGTGCTAGCTATGACGATCTCTAGCCATTGCGGACAAAGCCGTTTAGTCAAAAAACATGTTCTAGCGTTGGAATACAAAAGAAGAGTATTTAAAAATTAAGAGATCATAGGTATTTTGAAGTCTGTGAACGGAAAAGTGATTTGGAGGCTCGGGCTCGAACCTAGAAGAAGAGTTCACGTGATTTTTATCGTTTACTACAAAAAGTATTTTACACTATTTTCAAACACATTGACATCACTTTCTTGTAATGGCCTTTGGATGGGCATCACAAAGCCATGTATGTACTATGCAAAACCACGTCATCAATCAAAGCAATTCTCTCTCTCTCTCTCTCTCTGCAAAGTGCATGGATTCATTGTGTTTGAGTAAACCTCAAAATTGCTAAGTGTTTGCACTTCATCTCAACTTCCAATCACCTTGTCCTCTTGAATGCTAGAGAGCAGTGTCATTCCAGTCTGCTCCAACGTTAGTGTAAGTGTAGCAAGTGACAGTTGGAGCACTGTGATGCTTTAGGACAATCAATTCATCCCATTCCTAATCTGGAATGTCAAAACCCATTGATCACATCCTGAAATTGCCTCGTTGAGTCCATCTCCTGGCTCCTCTAGATCAAATCACCCAGATCCCACCAGCGCCTTGCAACTCGATAGGACTTTCTTGCTGCACGAGAAGCTCCAAGCTTGTGGAGCGCTTGCAGCTCAATTTGCGGAGCATCCTTCAGCCTCTCCAGCAGCAGCAGCACCTGCTTACTGGAAAAATCGTAATCTGATTGCCCTCCATAAGATGCAGAGAGATCAATCAAGATGGTGCTGGGTTTTATCCAATGATTTTTATATTTACATAAAAAGTTTTACATTCAGTACACATACACATGTGTTCTCTCTCTACCAAACTTGTTGCCACCCAAATTTAGGCTGGTCCTACCTTCGGAAAATCCAGGTTTGGCATGCCCGAACCACCACAGCAGTCATGGCGTGTTCGTATCAAACACGCAATCTTCAAAATACCCCTATATAAACCAGACCATTCCTTTGCAATAAATCATAAACCTAGTAACAATCTTTCTATCATATGGAGTCCTCTCTCAAGCTGTTTTCTCTTCTTGCTACTTTCCTTCTGATCTTTCTTGGCTCCTCCAGCTGCGCCAAGAACGACAACTGCAATGGCTCTGGACTCTGTGGATCTCGCGTCAACCAGGCCGATTGCCGGCGAGCAATCTCTCGCTACACCGATGGAACAATCTACAATGGCTTCACTTCTCGTGTTTCTGGCCATTGCACCGCAATTTTCAGGTGCGATGGCAACTATCCATCCGTGAGTGGGGCAGTTCTCAAGCAGCAGTTTCTCCATGTGTATGACAACCAGCCTTGCCGACTCTGCGGAAGCCATGCATTTGATGGGGGCAATTGCGAGGCCACACTGAACTATTGTGGGAATTGCAGGGACTCTGGAAATCCCAATGCCGTGAAGAACTGAAGTTCTAGACTTTGGACATGTTCTAAATAAGCTGTGCAAGTGTTTGCAGCATTATTTCACCAGATGTTGAATGTATGTATGGTTTGTTTATGTCTAACTATGTAGCATGGGAACTACATGGATGTCTGGTCCCTCTAGTCTTGAATGGCACGCTCCAATAATATTGATAAAACTTTGGACTTGATTGATAAATCTCCTTTTGCTTGCAGTGAACTTTCGATCATAGAAGCTGTGACTTTGCAAAACTACTAGCATCTTTTGTGAAAATCATTCACTCCACAGGGCCGCAAATTGAATACTTTATCACTCTTGGTCCCTTGGATAGAGTGAAGATCTGAGATAGACTCTATCTTAGATACATATCTGCCAAGAAAAAAAGTCAAAGTCAAATTGACTGATCCACAATAAAAATAATATTACGAATTTTCCACAATAAAAACTACATTACCTGAAGCACTGCATGATCAAACTGGCGGCATAGGTGTTCTGGTGAGAAATGTCTCACCATATTAAACTGTAACTGCTAGAATTTCTCCAGCTTTTGGCAAGACCAACTTGACTTTAAACTGAATATCTCGAGACTAAAATTTGAAACGTGTTGTATTTGGACACAGTATTCGTATTATATATTTGGCACTGACTTCGTTAAAAATCTAGATAGCATTATTTTAACTATAAAGGTGAAAGCCAAATTATAGTTTAATTATAATTATGTTAGAGGTAATTGGAGAAATATGGTTAACCATTAAATTTAGTTTATGGAGTTCCATGAATGATCGAGGACCATTTGGCGAGAGCAGTCCGTCGCTGTGGTAGCCTTGCGGAGGGACGACGCTTGCACGCGCATGTCCATGGAAGCAGCTCGAACTGGAGCACATTTCTCGCGAATCTGGTCGTTCAAATGTATGCGCGGCTCGGGAGCTTGCGCGAGGCAGCAGCTGCGTTCCAACAGATCGAGAACCCCAACGTTTACTCGTGGAACATCATGCTCACAGCAATTGCCCAGACCGGGCATTCGGAAGAGGCCGTGCTCTGCTTCTATCGGATGCCAAATCGAAATGCCGTTTCATGGAACTCAATCATGGCAAGCTGCGCAGGCAACAAGAAGTTCCACGAGACAACATCGTTGTTTTCAAAAATGCCGCAGTGGAATCCCATCACGTTGACAACGATGATGTTAGCGTATGCCGCGGCCGGGGATTTGCAAAATGCCGAAGCTTTGTTCGATTGGATGCCCAATCGATGTCTTGTTTCTTGGAATGCGATGATCCAGGGGTGTCTTGACTGCGGCAGATTCGACCGCGCAAATCAGATGTTTCAGAAGATCCCAGCGCGGGATGGAATAAGCTGGAATTCGATGGTTTTGTGGCTCTCGCAAAACGGGCATCTGGAGAGCGCCATCGAGTTGTTCTTGGCGATTCCCGGGGACTCTTCCTCCTTCTCCCTGGCCTGGACGACAATGATCGCGGCACTTGGCAGCACCCTTCGTGTCGACGAGGCCAAGGATCTCTTCGATCGGATGCTGGAGCGCAGCCTTTTCTCCTGGAACGCAATCCTTGTGGCGTATTTGAGGCGTGGGGAGATGACCAAAGCGCGAGAGATCTTTGACGCCGCTCCACAGCACAACGCATCGACCTGGAATTCGATGATTCAGGGCCTCTCGGAGGAGCGATTCGAGGAAGCAATGGAAATGTTTGAGAGGCTGCCAGAGCAGGATGTGATCGCCTGGAATTCGGTGCTCGGCGGCATCGTGAGTCGATTTGGTCTTCAAAGTTCTATCGATTTCTTCCAGCGATCTTCCCGCAGGAACGACGTGTCTTGGAACCTGATCCTCAAGGCACACGCAAACAGGGAAAGCATGGAGGAATTCTTCTGGAGAATGCCCTGCTGGGACATTTCTTCGTGGAACCTGATGATCTCCAGCAGTGGTTGCGCTGAATCCGCGACAGAGATCTTTTGGGCGATGCCGCAAAGGGATCTAATCTCCTGGACAACCGCACTGACATCGATCTCGCAAGAAGAGGGCTGCGATCGAGCGATGGAGCTATTCTCGAAAATGCCCCAATTCGATATCGTCTCCTGGAACTCCATGATCCATTACTGTAGTAGAAAAGATCTTGGGCTTTTGGTTTCTCTGTTTGAGAGAATGCCACAGCGAGACTCAAGCTCTTGGATCACTCTAACGGTCGCAAATGCCGAAAATGGGCAAATAAATATATCAGAACAATGCTTTGATTTAATGCCTCAGCACAACGTTGTCTCCACGAACGCTATGTTGTTTGTTTGCCTTAATTCTAGAAATTTTTATCGTGCTTTTTCTTTGTTTAGTAAAATGCCACAAAGGAATGTAATTACTTGGGCCGCAATAGTGTTAGCATTTGCCAAATCAGGGGAAATTGAAGAGGCAACGAAAAAATTCGAGGTCATGCCACAGTGGGATCTGGTGTCCTGGAATTCGATGATCACAATCTTTGGTGAGAATGACATGGCGCGCGATGCTAAAGAGCTCTTTGATCGAATGAGTGAGCACGATGTGTTCTCGTGGACGGCATTGATGTGTGGCTCTTCATCGTTTAGGCAAATTTTCGATCGGATGCCCAAGCACACCACAATCTCATGGAACGCGCTGCTCAGCTGCTACTCGAGAAATCCAGACAAAAACGCGATGGATGCCGCGAGGGTGGCATTTGATCGAACTCCCAAGAGAGAGATGAGCTCGTGGAATGCGCTCGTCACTGGATTTGCCCAAACGGGGCATCTAACCGCAGCGAGGGAGATTCTGGCAAAGATGCCCAAGCAGGGCATGGTGACCTGGAATGCCCTCATGGCAGCTTACGTGGAGGGCTCCCAGGCTGACGTGGCTTTGGATGTGTTTTTCCGCGAGTTTGAATTGGGCGGGAATGTGGGAAATTTAGGTGAGGTTTCTTGGCTTGTTCTTGTGGAGGCTTGCGCGGGCAGTGCGAGGCTGGGGTTAGGGCTGGAGATTCACGGCGAGATTGCGCGGTTGGGGCTCTTGGATCCCGGCGCTTGCGATCGTCCTCACAGGGAGATGCTGCTCAACGCGTTGATTCACATGTATGCAAGATGCGGGCGATTGGATCTAGCTAGCGCAGGATTCGACGCGATCGATCGCAGGGGTCTGGTGTCCTGGAACACGATGATCACGGCATTCGCGCGCCACGGCCAGGATTCCCAGGCGCTGGATCTCTTCTCCGCCATGAAGCTCGAGGGCTTGATGCCGGATGCGATCACACTGATCGCGGTTCTCGCGGCTCTAAGCCACAGGGGAATGGTCGCGGCAGCGCTGGGCTTGGCAGCGTCCATGGCGCCGGACTACCACGTGGCAGCCACCTCGGACCATTACGTGTGCATCGTGGACGCGCTTGGGCGGGCAGGCCAGCTCGAAGGGGCCGAGGAGCTCTCCCACGCCATGCCGCGCGACGCGATGACGTGGATGTCTCTCTTGGGCGCGTGTAGCAGCCACGGTGACGTGGCACGTGGTCAGCGGGCGGTTCAAGAGCTGGTACTGCCGGTGCCGGAGCCGTGCACGTTTGTGCTGCTGGCCAATGCGTGGACTGCCGCGCGGTATACTGCTGGTGGCTGAACGGGTTCATGGTAGGTGTTAACATGGCATTACACATGGCGAACGCTTGGAGTGGTCATAGCTATATTTCTCACATACTTGTTCCGCAGAGAGCATATTATAGCAGACTCGTTGGCTCAGACGTTTATGGCTGAAGTTTCAAGGCTCATGAAACTGATGAAAAATAAACCTCTATCAAGCACATAGAACATAGTTTTAGAAGCGAGAATTAGAGTCCAAGCACCAGGAAACAAAGTACTTACAATTGCTTTTGGAGGAGCAAGGTTTTCTAAAATAGACTACGGTTGCGTTTCTGGAGGCTTCTAGCCTTAACAAGGATGACATCTCGAGAACTGTGGATCCAAAATATCAAGGAAAACAACAAAACTTCTTCTTTAGATGAATCACGTAACTCTTATCGTGATCAATAGTCCAAGCAAAGACAGCTCAACGTTTACTCGTGAAAAGCTTAGAAAATTCACGAAGCATTATTTAGACGATAGTTTTGTTGTTTTCCTGTTGATATTTTCCGCGGTGAGAACCACTTGAGTTTTAGTTCTCGATTAGAAAAATAAAATAATAAGAGCTTTAAAAATTAAAAGGTCATGTAATACTAATACCCCTTTATAAGCCAGATGAAAATCGCATTCTTTCTAGCAAATTCCAATGGCGTCTTCTCTCAAGCTCTTTTCTCTTCTTGCTATTCTTCTTGTGATCTTTCTTGGGTCCTCCAGCTGCGCCAAGAACGACAACTGCAATGGCTCTGGACTCTGTGGATCTCGCGTCAACCAGGCCGATTGCCGGCGAGCAATCTCTCGCTACACCGATGGAACAATCTACAATGGCTTCACTTCTCGTGTTTCTGGCCATTGCACCGCAATTTTCAGGTGCGATGGCAACTATCCATCCGTGAGTGGGGCAGTTCTCAAGCAGCAGTTTCTCCATGTGTATGAAAACCAGCCTTGCCGACTCTGCGGAAGCCATGCATTCGATGGGGGTAATTGCGAGGCCACACTGAACTATTGTGGGAATTGCAGGGACTCTGGAAATCCCAACGTTGGGGACATCTGAAGCTAGACTTGGTCATGTTCCAAATAAAAGGATTGACAATAATCTGTTGTGCAAATGTTCTAGTGTTTGCAGCATTGATATATTAGTGTTTGGTTTATTATTTTCAGTTTTTTCGTTGTAACGCACCAAATGATACAAGCACCATTAGTATAATTGAATCTCTTATCCGGAAATCGTTCACTTCAGAGCCATTCAAGAGACGATCTCCAGATGAGAAGTAAAAAGAAGTCAAAGTCAACTTGACTGGCTATTACTTATGGACTTTAGGACACACTAAATATAATTTTACTCTGTGACTTCAAGATTGGATATGTCGGCAACCACAATAGAAATAATATTACTATTTGATAATTTATACCAAAACCATTTTTTATTGTGTTTGGGTGAGAAACGTAATGTTAAGTCTCCAACTAGCTTTTGGGACTTGTCGAAGTTTTGGCAGGACCGACTTGACTTCATAGTCAATCTCTTCAGACTAGAACTGATTTTCTTGATATATCAAAAGTTGAAATGTGTTGTATTTGGACACTACCAGCATCATGATGTAAATCTAATCTAATATAAATTATAATTAAATGATGTTGAAGGTCGTAAATTAGATAAACTTCTTTCTGCATCCGATCGAAAATTTGCCAAAATGACGAACACGGAAAGCTACACATCAATGCTGTCCACACGAGACCTCAAAGCACCATCTCACTCAGCGCTATCATTGAATGCTTCTCTTCAATTTCCTCTGATTGGGCAAATGCTTTTGCACCCAAGTAACTTTTCTGTACACAAAAAAAAAAAAAAAAAAAAAAAAACACGCATGATCAGAGTTCCTAAAATAATGCAGACAAACAGCCTAGTTTGTGGAGGCATTGTGCTGAGACAAAGTGGCAAGAGTTCGAGTGTGACAATCTCTTGTCAGCATAGTGACGTGGAATGCCCTACGTGGAGTATGCTGTTCGAATTGGGCGGGAATGTGGGATATTTAGAGGGGCTGGGTTAGGGCAGGAGATCCACTGCGAGATTGCGTGGCTGGGATCCTTCTCCTTGCGGCGCTTGCGATCATTCTCACAGGGAGATGCTGCTCAACCCGTTGATTCACATGTATGCAAGCTGCGGCCGATTGGATCTAGCTAGCTTCGACGCGATCAAACTTTCACACTGATCGCGGTTCTCAGTGGCAGCCAGCTCGGGCCATTACGCGTAGAGCACGGTGCCACGTTTGTCCTGATGGCCAATGCGTGGACTGCCGCGCTGGTTAATCTAGGGCTCATGGTAGGTGCTGACATGGCATTACATGGTGTGGTATACCGCTAGCGGTACCGCAGAGCCGCGCGGTGTGACGCCGGTTCCTCGGGGGGAGCATTTAGTCGGGCTGTAGTTTTTGAGCATGTGAACGTTGGATTGGGGGTTTTAGGCGCCCGTACACGATGATGGGCGATGCTAGGGAGGAAGAGCCTGTGGCGAGGAAGAGACTCTTCCACGGATGGTCTCAAGACGACGTGGAGGAGTTCCTCGAGCAAGACGACGCCGTCATGTCCCAGTTGCCAGGTTTGCTTTGATCGTGTGGAGCTTTCTTTGTGTGTCTCAAGATAACTTTTTTTTGTTCTTCCAGTGAGCCCCGAGGATAGAGCATTGGGGGAGCTTGACTTCTACAAGAGGTATCTCATCCAGTGCCTTGCAAAGGGTCGTCTCGGTGTGGAGGAGCTGAGACAAATGAAGGACGTCAAGTGTGAAGCTTTCGAGTCGTACTTATGCTCGCTGGTGAATGCGAGGCAGCGACTTCCGCTCAATGTAGGCTAGGAGCTTTGCTTGCTTGGTTTCCAAAAGGCCATTGTTTGTTCTTGCCAGAATAGCGCTTCTGGAGTTCCAAAGTCGCTGATGTATACCTGTGATGTCGACGAGCATGGGAGGATTTCCTACCAGGTAGACTATTTATTTCTCTGGCTTGTCGTGCGTAACCGATCAAAGTTTATGTTTTTTTCTCTCTCTTTTTGCAGAGGCCATATTACGAGGATGGCAGGACTCCCTTGCAGAGAGCTTTTGGAGACGATAAAGTTCTCCAGGTGAGATTCAATTGCCAAGGAGTTACGAGTCCAGAGATGTATCGAGATATCATCGAGAGGGGCTTCAACGTTGGGCTTCGCCATTTCGAGTACTTTGGTACGAGATGGATTGATCATCTTTGCTCTTGTTGTAGTTTTTCTTTCTCGAACTCAGTTTGTTTTCTTTTAGTGCACAAGGAAGAAAAAAAACGCAAAAACATGAGCAAAGTCAAGCAAACGCGGCAGCAACGATCCTTTTTCGTGTGTACAAAATCCATCGCTGCGAGCGACCTGGTTGACCCGCACTTCTTGAAGTTCCGCTCGATGGATGCCTGTCGGAAGTATATCATGCACATCCACACCGTTCCATGCTTGCAGCTCTACAACAAGAGGTTCGTTTTCTATGATTGTTTCTACTTGAACAGGTTTTCACGCACTTCCTCTTTCCTTGGCTCTAGGCTGCAACTGGCACTCTCAAAAACATGGACAGCCAACGTAAACATGAGCGAAATTAATGTCGTTTGTTTCAAGGACATTCCATGCAGAGTTGCGGCCTTTGTCCGAAGTTGTGCTGCGTGTTTTAACAGATTGATTATCTTTGCTGCAGCATGATCCGGGTGGAGAGATTGCAGTGGGCTGTAACGGCAAGCCTTTGATCCATACGGATGGAACCGGATTCATTTCTGAGGATTTAGCGAAACAAGTTGCAGTGAATGCTTCAGATGTTGATCTTCTTTTTCCATTTTCATCGAGCTGATTGTTTTCTACAGGAGTATCCTGCTCTGCTTCAAGTACGTCTTTTCTATCACGGGATAGCAGTCAAAGGCACGCTTCTAACTTTAAAAACAGTGAGTTTCTCCTAATTTCGGTGCTTACAATAATCTCTCTCTTTGCAGCTTCAGCATAAAACAATCGTGTACAGGGATTCAATGCTCAAGGTTAAGGCTGATCCCAAACTGGCAAACTGTCCAAGCTTCAATTCTTTGGAGATTTGCACCACAAGGTATAGAGATTACGAGAGAAATATGTTAACCTCTAATGGCCGGAGTTTTTGTATAGCCACAAGCCACCAGTAGCAAGCTTGTCACGCTACGTGATAGCTCTCTTACTGGAAGGGGGTGTTCCTGAAAGTTTTTTCATCCAGGTAGTGCAAGAAGCGATTGCGAAGGCCATGACTCCCCTGCAAGATATTGCTGCCGCTCACAGGCGTAAGTTATAGCTAAAGTGGCGAACTTCTTTTCTTTCTCTTTCTCTGTGACGTCATTTTGTGTTTGATGCAGTTTGTTCGAGATTCTCGTTCGGAGATATGCCGAGAAGGATGATTCTCGCAGGGATCCCGCTGACGGATCACTTTCTAAGAAACAGTCTAATGACGATGATACGAACGCAGCTCAAACGCTACGCAAAAGCCAATGTTCCACTCGAAGGCTCGTACTACTTGATGGGATCTGCAGATCCCACAAACACGCTTGCGAGAAACCAAGTCGCGATTCTCCTGTAAGTGTCTCTCTGGCATTTAATTGTTCCTTACACGTTGTCCTTTTGTTTCTTTCTGTCGAAGAGAAAATGGACCTCTGCATAGGCACAAGGTTCTCGTTTATAAACACCCGGGGATGCACCCCGGCGACGTTCACGTATTCGAGGCAACTTGGAACCAGGAACTGGAGAGTTCCCTCGGAAACAGCAAGTACGTTATAATCTTCCCGACGAAAGGGCCTCGTTCCGTCGTGCACGAGATTGCAAACAGCGATCTGGACGGTGATTTGTACTGGATTTGCACGAACGAGCAGGTGTGTTTTCTGGTTTTCTTTTTGTAAACACTACCATCTCTGTTCCTGATGACCTTCGTCTTAGCAGGTCTCAAACCTCTATAAGCCGCAATTGCCATGGCAAGAGAAAAGAACAAACGGAACCACGGCCGTGCCGAGTTGCTTGGGGATGAGCCCCGAAGTTATAATGAGCCGTTTAGTGGCTATGTTCCTCAGAGCTATATTCAAGCCAAAGTAAGATCGATCTTTACATTTTTCTGTCACTGATTTTTCTCATTGTTTTGCAGCTTTGCAATCTCCCGAGCGGCCACAAACTGGCTGATTCACATGGACAAGTATCTCAGCACAAGCTTTGACAATGTACGCGAACGAGAGTTTCGGCAGAATTGCCTTCTCGAGCTCGCTGATTTGTACTACTTGGCTCTGGACGCGGATAAAACCGGAGAAATGGTTAGCTTAGTTGCAGTGAAAGCTTTGGTTTGAGCATTTCATCGCAGGTTACTATCGAGGATAGGCTATTGTGCGACAAGATCAAGCCGCATTTCCTAGTCGAAGAGAACAGCAACAATCCGAATAGACGTAAGATCCAGCAACAGGACAATGTGTATAGATCAACCTCGATATTTGGAAAGATCTATAATGTAGTGACCGAGGTAATTGAAAACGAAGCCAAGGAATTCACAGGTACGGACAACTCGTGCTTTTCTTTTGTTCTTGAGAGGAAGCTTTCTGTTGTTTCAGGACCTCTGATGTTCTACGAGGAGTTTGTCTACGGGAATTACCTGAGCTACAAAGACTTGTGGAGGCAGCACTTTAACAACTATCGTCTGGAAATGAGCCTGGCCTTGGACGAGAAATCGGCCGAGAAGACGGACGAGATCGCTGCGCAGTATTGTCAGGTAAGGTTCTCGCTGATCACACAAAAAAGTTTTTTCTCGATTTTTTCAGATGCTTTTTAAGTTTCTCGTTGGTTTTCACTCATAAGGACGATTTTTTCAGATGCTTTATACCGGATCCACGAACTTGGATGGAGCAAAGAAGAGTATTTATCAGATCTACCAAGAGTCTTGTGCCATCTACAGCGTTGTCCACGACCACGTCCAGTTTTGCTTAGATCGAGCGCGAGCAGGGAGCGAAAACGAGAAAGAGTGCAGGCCCAGCTTCACGTTTGCTTGGAAAGTGGCTGGAGAGCCCCTGTGCCATCTCTTCTGTGAAAGGAGGAAGGAAAGCGGTGGTACCTTCTCCGTGGCGAGAGATGTTCTTGACACTATCGCTGGCGCTCCAGGTAAATGCTACTGCCTTTCTAGGAACTTTGACAAAAAATGGAATTTTTTTTCTACCAGGTGCTCTTGCAAGGCTTCGGAGATTCTAACTTTCGTCAACGAGTTCTAAGTAAGCTTATCAACCATCTTGTGAATTATTTTGTAGGTTCAATCAACAGTAACCATTTTTTTTTCTCTGTAAGTACTCTCATTTTAAATCAAAGATCTAGAAATCAAGAGCTCTTACGAGTGTTTTCTAACGAGCTGTCAGCTTTTTTGGAGGAAAGTTACGTTTTTTTCTTGCTCAAACAAGATACCGTGAGTGGTTCCTTCGATTTCTAAGCATCGTCGTCACCATCACTCTCGGAAGTAATCTTTGCCTCTCTGAAAACTCCCGGCCTCGTGCTCGTCCCCAGATCCTCGCAAGGCTTTGGAAAGATCGTCCCAAACACCTCGCCTTGGAGGAACGAGCACTGGAATACGTGCTTCTTCTTCCTCGTCACGCCGACGTTCATGTCGCGGATCTCCAGCCCCCGGACGGGAACTTCTTTGCTGCCATAGATCCTCGCGGGAATTCTCACCTCGCTGCCATAGATGCCGTCGAAGAAGATCTTCTCCACCACCGGCAGCGCGGTGGGATCGTAGAACTCGTCCGGGTGGTCGCCATAGTCGGTCTTGATCACGATGCCGACTCTCACGGTTTCCATGGTGATGTTGCGGTAGAACACTTGGGTGACATAGCCTCCCCTTCCTGGCGTCGTCTTGATCCTCACTCCACGCTTGGAGTTCCAGATGAAAACGTTCTCCACTGTTACGTTGGTGATTCCTCCGGACATCTCGCTTCCTATGGAAACTCCAGCACTGTGGATATGGACGTCAACTTTGATCGATCAACGAAGAAGAATAGACCGAAAGCAAAAGAAGTTCTTCCCACCTCACAGGAGCATTCACTTGGATGTTCCGGATGGTGATGTTTGCGCAAGGCTTGCCGTAATCGATGCCGTATTGATCCCATCCGCTCTTCACAGCGACACCATCGTCTCCGACGCTTATGTAGCAGCTCTCGATCAAAACGTTCCGACAAGAATCTGGAAAAGGAAGTTACTTACACACGAACTTGCATTGTTTCTTACCAGGATCAATCCCGTCGGTGTTTGGAGCATCGGGTGGAGCAATTATCGTGACGCCTCTGATGGTTACATTCTCGCAGTCGTAAGGATGCACAGTCCAGAAGGGCGAGTTCCTCAAAGTCACGTCGGAGATCTCGATCCCACGAGACCACATGAGCTGGATGAGACGTCCCCGCGTGTGTTTCAACTGTTTGCGCTTGGCTTTCTCCCACCACTTCCTCCCATTCCCGTCGATGGTCCCATTGTGTCCTGTATGGTCACACTGCTGGAGATTGATGAAGTTATAGAAGCGAGGAAAATGACGAACCTGTGATGACAATGTCCTCGAGATGCTGGCCGTGAATCAAGCTTCCATAGCGGGGGCCGGGAAGCTCTCGTCCACGGCCGTAGGATGGTAGAGGCTGCATGAGAGGCCACAGGTCCTCGCTCTGTTATAATACACAGTTAGTTCTTAGTTAGAACAAGGAAGTATGGAGATGGAAACAAAAAAAACACTACGAGAAAGCTTTGAGAAAGACGCACAAACACACGTAAAGATCGAGGATCGAGCATGGAAGGAGGAGGAAGTTCAATTGGAACGAGAAGATCAAGAGAAAAAACTAGAAAGTTCTTCGCTAGAAACACTTAGAACGCCGAAAGAAAGAAAGGAGTATGAAATGGAAGAAAGAATGGAGGAAGATCGAAGCATCGGGCATGGAACGAGGAAAACCAAAGAGAAGATTTTTGAACGAGAAGATCTAGAAAGTTCTTTGCTAGAAAACGCTTAGAACGATGAGCTAGAACACTTGGAACGATGAAAGCTTGGAGGACGATGGATAGAGTACCTGGGTGGCGAGAATGGTGGCATCTTCCTCGAGGAACAAGGTCATATGGCTCGTGAGGTTGAATGGAGCGGTGAGCCACACGCCAGCAGGAACATTGAGCTGCGCGCCCCCGGATTTGGCCGCCGCGCTCGAGATCTCAGCCACAGCCCGCTCGAATGCGCGCGTGTTGATCGTCCTGCCGTCGCCAATCCCCCCAAAATCCGTGAGATTGAAGACCACTGGCCGGAGCCTGGGCACCGCTCTCGCGATTCTCTTGGATCCACTCACCTGGGCGATGTAATTGCTCTGGTAGACGAAGAGGCAGAGGAAGAAGGCGATCCACAGCAGGAAGAATCCCCGGCGCTTGGACACCGCCGCGATCATGATCTGCTCCTGCTGCGGCCGGAATGCCGGTCGCATGGTGCCAGGGTGCGCTAATCCCTACCTCGAGGATCACCTCTCCGGGGGATTTCGCCTCCTCCCTCCATCCGCCATAGCCGAGAATGCTTTGAAACAAAGATTTGCCGTACATTTCCCTCCTTGTACGGTAGAAATTAGGGCTTTTATTTAGGGCTGGAGGTTTTGGGCTATGGAGGGAGAAGCTCCACGGCAACAGTCCTTTGGGGATGCATTCTCTTTCGTGAGGCAAGGCGCGTTCTACTCCGCTCCAGTGCCTCCTCCTTCAGGGTTTGTTTTGGATTGGAGCTACCATTGCGAGGATTTTGCGATTGATCGTTGTTTCGCAGATCGGCGCCAGCAGGAGCAGCAAGCGGGGCTTCTAATTCGCAATCGCGAAATGCGATTCTTGTGAGCCGGCGTCAGGTCAGTGAGATTTCTCCAAGCTCCGAAAGAATGAGTGATTCATCTTTTTTTTTTGTCAGCAAGGAAATCCGGTGCTCAAGTTTATTCGCAATGTGAGGTGGACGTTTGACGACATTGTTCCCGATTATGTCCTTGGCCAGAGCTCCTGTGCCTTGTATCTCAGGTAGCGAAACTTCTCAAGCATTTGGAAAGATGTTCTAAACTTCTGCGTCCTTTGTGTGTAGCATCCGCTACCATCTTCTTCACCCGGATTACCTCTACTTTAGAATTCGCGAGCTGCAGAAAAACTTTAGATTGCGAGTCGTGTTGTGCTATGTGGATGTGGTAAGTGATATCTCCACATTTTTCTTTCATAGCTCGGCTCTATAACGCTTTCTTCTTCTCGAACTATTCAGGAGGATGTCATTAAGCCATTGCACGAAGTGACAAAGACGGCTTTGCTCCATGACTGTAGTCTGCTCTGTGCTTGGAGGTACTTTGCTTCAAAACTGCTGTAGTATTTTCTGATCGTATGTTGTAACGTTCGTTGCAGCTTGGAAGAATGCGCTCGCTACCTGGAAACTATAAAGATGTACGAAAACAAGCCAGCCGATAACATCCAAGAAAGGACTGACCAAGACTACTTGTCCCGAGTAAGCTTACTTGGAGATGGTTTTGCGTAAACAAATGCTAATCGTTTGGCAGCTCACGAGTGCATTGACGAGCGTGAGGCATATCAATAAGACGGATGTTGTTACACTCGGTTCAACATTTGGGGTAAGCAGAAATCTCTTGCTTGCCGTGCTTTTACTTTGATGTAAAAGTTCGTTCTTACGATTTCTACTTCTCTTGCTTTAGAGCATGGCATCAGTGATGAGCGCTTCCATGGAAGATTTAGCACGCTGTCCTGGTATCGGCGAGCGGAAGGTACGAAGGTTTCAATGGAAATTCGTATTGAAACGTTTTCTCTTAATGCTATGCAGGTGAAGCGACTCCATGATGCATTTCATGAACCTTTCAGGCGTACGTCAAAACAGCTGCGTCTCAGCAGCGTGGGGATCAAACCAATTCAAGAGGCTCCCAAGTGAAAGTTTGCGGGTGAGCTGTTTTATTTTATTCTATCAAGTCGGTGAAGCCTTTGCTTTCCTCTAGGGCTAGTGTGTATGGAGAGCTACGAGGTGAGAATATGGCGATGTGGGCGCGATCATTTCTAATTCCAACGCGAATTTCCAGGTAGAAGAGAAGAAATTGGCGGCAGCTCACGCCTTGATGCATTACTCTCCATTCGTCATGACTTGTATTGGAGAAAGCGTTTCTCCGAGCCAGCTTAGGATCCATCTTCTCAAGGTAATTAATTCTTTCACTGTTTCTTGTTTATCATTCTTTAGTTCAGGAACTTTCCGGAATGCCATCTACCTTGAAGACCGAGAAAGAGCCGCAGCTTCTTGACTTCGTCATGATCACGAACCCCGGCCATAAAGCTACCGCGCCGACGGAGCCATCATCTTCTTCCATCGAAGCCACCAGCGGAGGAGAGAAAACCGACAAGCGGCGCGAGAGTTAAAAACGCAAAGGTTCTCCGTTGTTTAAACTTCTTCTCATCGATCGGGAGTTAATGATGGACTGATGCAGGAGTTCTTCCCTTGTTTCCTCAGGCTTTGTAGTCAATGGAAAGAAGCTTTTAATTTGCCATCGTGTTGCCGACGCCCCTTTGTTTCTCGAAACGGTGGCATCAGCAACAACAGCAACTGTGACACTGACACGTAGGAAGCGAGTCAAGCTTTCAGGGACGGGATATTTCCTTTGCAAGCGCAGATGACGCCTCGGAAGATCTGTGAATCCGCTTGGAGTTGATGCGTCGCAATCAGCTGGAAATACACCGCTTTTTCTTGATCAGTAAGTTTGTGGGAGGCATCAGGGGGGAAAGAGGACAAAAGGTTTAAAGCCGTGGATGTCACGTGAGAGGACGGGAAGAAAAGAAGAACAGCAATTGGGCGAGAAATTTTTTCTTTATAACCGGTACTTGGGAAGAGCAGTGGCAGCCAGGCAGCTCTTACAGCAGCAACGTTGTCAGTCGATCTCTTTCAAGCTGCTGGCTGGTGTTGGTGCTGCATCATGGGTGTCACTATGGAGTCAAGTTGGTTGCAATGCCACCAGTGTTTCGGAGCTTGAGACACGGACGACTCGGTCAGCCCCGTCCGTGGCAGCCGAAAAACGAGCAGAGAAAAAAAGAAAAAAAAACGAAGAGAAAGATATGGAGGAAAATTTGGTCGCTTGTGATGATGATGAAGCATCACCAACCTGTGCTATGACGATGGGCCTACTTTTACAGGAGAGCTGAGGAGTTACAGCAGAAAGTTTGGTTGTGACACCCCGAAGACGTAAGTTAGAGTTTGCTTTTGTTTTTTGCTTTCTAAGCCGAGTTTTATGCTAATACTTTGCGAACGTGAGTGTTGCAGGAGCCTCAGCATCGGCATCAGCAGCATTGAGATCTGCGTTTTTTTGTTTTGGATTCGTTCGTGTGGATGGCCCGTCCAAGGAAAAGGGGTACGCGTTCTTCGTCCTGACTTGGCACGCAACGCAACTGTGACGCTGTTAATCTCATTTTGCCTGGAAGGAAGTTCCAGATTCGTGATTCGCGACAAACTCCTCAGCACACGCACGCGGTGAGTCAGTGCTTTCGTTTCCTTTTTCCCTCTAGTTTTGTGCATCGAATCTCTCGGAAGTGTTTTTTCTCTCTTGCGCAGGAAAAATGCGCGCTGTTAGAGCCTCTAAGCCGGAAAGTCTGGTCACTCACGCTAGAAACAAGGACCACTTTGCGTGGGCATGTCGCTCTTGGCGAGAGAGGGATGGTTTTTCCAGGTCGTCGACGATGTTTCTATGGCATGATCACACGAGGTGAGCGATCGATCTTCTTGCTTCACATCTTTCTCAGAGTTGCGGCTTGGAAGACACTGTCCATGAAAACAACGCCTCCGTTTACGTGCTATATCCAAAGTCTTTGATCACTCACTTCCAGGCTAAAACAAAGCTTTCCTTTGATTATACCCACAGGCGAAATTGTGTCAAGTTGACGATTCTATAGATTTTTTAATCGTCACGATGGAGTTTGTATGATTAAAAAAAAACTTCGCTTGCTAAACCATGTACATTGATGGTCAAAGCCTATAAAATCAAGGTTTCCTATAACGCTAGATTCGTGCCTCGCGCATTAGTGTCCAGATTGCTGACACGTGTACGCCCATCACGCGTGAAGGGCCAGGCCAGCGTTTGAACTGGCGCCCTTCACGCGTGAGGCCTCGCCCGTGGGGTTTATGGCAAGCTTTCTTCTTCCTTGCTCCTAGGGTTCTTGGCCGACGGCGAGCCAGCATTCTGGAGATTTCGCCATAACTGCGCCAATCACACCCCACGGACGCGATGTAAGTTCGCCATTCTCGTGCTATCCTTGAGCGCACACGCGATCAACCGATCTCGCGGTTTCTCCAGGGACAGAAAGGCTGATCGGAGCGTATGCCAAGATTTCCAGGATTTCCATAGC
The DNA here is from genome assembly GCF_000143415.4 of Selaginella moellendorffii. Classification (NCBI taxonomy): domain Eukaryota; kingdom Viridiplantae; phylum Streptophyta; class Lycopodiopsida; order Selaginellales; family Selaginellaceae; genus Selaginella; species Selaginella moellendorffii. The sequence goes on along the minus strand of NW_003314425.1, from coordinate 157,651 downwards.
GCGGCTTCGAAAAGCGATCGCTGCAGCGCCTGGTTTTGGCCAAGATTCCTTCCCACAGCCTCTCGCTGCCGCGGCGCCGCCAGCATTTAGATTGGCCCTTTCCAGCTCCGTTATTGTGCGGCGGCAAGCCTCTCCATCAGCCAATTCATTGCGGGAGAAAAGAGATTTCGCTGTCGCAACTCTCTGGTGGCTCTGGCGAGCAGCGCTCTGGTTAGCGCATCCCTTTCACTCGAGTCCAAAGGGGTCAGGGCGGGCAGTAGTGGCAGGCATAGTTAATGGGACTTCGTTTTTGGATGGAGCTACTGGGTGGAACACGACTGGGACTGGGAGGATTGGGACTGGAGCTGGGAGGATTTGTTTCGCTTATCAGACAAAATGGCTCTCATCGCACCAGCAGTACACTGGCCTGATCATGTTTTTCATCGGACAGTGTGTTCTTCTTCACCGAGAGACATCGTCGTGACAGATCGCTCGTCTGGCTACTCACTGCTTTCCCGATTCTCGCAAGTGCAACAAGGTCTGTCTCTCTTGCTGTTCTTTTCTTCGTTTCTTTTTCCTCCTCACTTGCTTTTCTCTTTTGCGGTACTCGACGCCCACTTATATTCTAACAACACACAAGTCCGACATGCTAGGACCGGTATGCTATGCCTGACTTGACAAGCAAGCAAATTGGTGCTCATGATTCCTCTCCGGCTGTGATCACTGCTGCTGGTCGTCCCTGTTTGCCATCTCGGTGGTAAAGTGATGCTTTTTTCTTAAGCACAAGTTCTGGAGTCTTATAGTTTTTACATTGCAGATGATCAGCTAAAAGTCTCCTGAAGGAATGTGAGCTCGAGAATGGTTGCAAGCGATGGGCGAAGAGGCTGTCACAATTCTCGTTGTTTGAATCACGACCACCAGTATGCTCACACTGGAATGCTGGCTCCACATGTCGGCAGAAGCTGACACCAAATTCCAAAGATTTCCTCCAGGGGAAACGTCACGAATCGTTGGACTATGGAAAATTCATCGAAAGGGGGACGGAGAAAAGCGGCATGGATCGCAGGAAAAGGGATAGGGAGGGAGCAGCGGATGCTGAGGGAGGAGGACGAACCGACAGCGAGTCGACAAGCTTTGATGATGGCTCGTTCCGGAAGCCCGAGAGTGGAGGAGCCTTGGGATCTGGAGCCGCCATGGATTTCAGCTCCGAGAGCGCAGGTGTGGGTGATACGTTCAAGAAGAATGTTACCGGAGAGAGGAAAGTTCGCGCCAAGGTAGTAGTCGACTCCCCCAAGCCCGGAAGTGCTCACTCCGTAGAGGTAGAGGTAGACAGGCCCCGTGGTAGCGTTAGACCGTCAGGTGGGAAAGATCGACATAGCAAAGTCCAGACTTCCAAGGGGCTTCGGGATAGAAGAGTGAGGCTCTCGGTGGCGACAGCGATTCAGTTCTACGACGTGCAAGATAGGCTGGGATACGATCAGCCAAGCAAGGCAGTGGAATGGCTTTTGAAGAAGGCCAAGGCAGCGATAGACGACCTTCCACCGGTTCCATCAGCCGTGGACAGGGCATCGGGTGGCGCTCACGGAGGAGCATTCTCTCCAGCATTGTCCGTGAAGTCAGGACCAGCCATCCCTCGGTTCTATCCGCAAGCCATCGGACTATCTCCAGGCTCGTCTTCTTTCAGGGAGCCAGAACGGCAAGAGGAGCAAAAGCTACAGGAGCCTTTCCTTGAGAGCCCGTCTGCCAAGGAAGGAGGAGATGGTGGGAAAGGAGGCGTGGCGAGGCTCGAGTCGAGAGTGAAGGCCAGGGAGAGGGCCAGGGAGCGGATGAAGGAGAAAACAACAACAACGACAGGTAGAGATCCTTCCAGCCCTTCGCACTCTCCGGAGGCACAGTCGTTCATCGCCAGCAGCATGCCACATTCGGCTCCAATGATACCGTTCGACAGCAGCGCGCTCAATGTCCCTGAAAGCTTCACCAGCTTGCTCCAGAATCCTCACGTCCCGTTCCAGAACTTGGCTCCGCCTTCTCAATCTTACCAAGGCCAATTCCTCGGGCAGCTCGGCTTCCAACAGGCGCTACTGTCCCTGGAGCAAGTTCCAAGCAGGCAGTTCCATCCCGCTTTTCCAGGCTTTGCGTCGCTGCCTCTGGCCACCACTCCTCTTGACTTGTCCTTCTTTTCGAACCCGGTTACTTCTCCTGGTCACTTCTCACCTCAGCTATCAGCGGCAGCAGCAGCACCAATTTTGTCGTCCAATCCGCTTCCCTCCGATCCGTTCGTGCCATCCAGTCCTCAGTTTCGGCCTTTCTCACTTCTCGAAGAGCCACCACCATCGTCATACTTTCAAGGATTACTGAGGCCGCAGCATTCTTTTACGAGCTTGTCACCACTGCAGTCTGAGCCGTTTCCAGCGTCCCCGCAGCAGGCTCATCATTTTGGTAGTCTACTAGATAGAAACGTTTCGGGTCCGCGCGAACCCAGCAGCAGCAGTAGCAGGTTTCATCCTCCAGCGTCTTACTATCAGTCGGGCTCGCAGCAACAGTTTCCGGCAGTTATCCATGGAATCGGCGGTGATGATGAAATCGTGGAGCTCAACAAGGATGATGACGGAGGTGGCGGTGGTCACCACCGCTCGTCCTCGATTCCGCGAGCTCGACCACCTTAACTACACCATCAGGCTCATCATCAGTGTTGAAAATCATCGGTCGCTCTGGAATGCTTTGATGACCGATTATTGGCCGCCAATCAGCCGGGACGACGCCAAGTTCAATGCGACGCAGGGACGAAAACAAGCAAGCCAAGCAACGCTCGTCGATACAGGTTTGTTTGTTTAGATACTTTATATTATTACTTACACAGGCTCGTGGTGGATTCCTTTCTTCAGGCCGCCTTCGTTTTAACAACGATTTTCAAGTTTGCAACTCCTAGCAGCAGGAACAGCAGCAGCAGCAGCAGCAGCAGCAGCAGTAGCAGCAGAAAGATGACAGCATGCGCAGAAGCGTACGAGCGCGGAATGGGTGCAATGCAGTTGTCAATCGCTTTCGCTTTCAAACCCCTTCTCTTAAGTGCGCGAGGTCAGGGAAATCAGTTCTTCGGTTATCGCTCACTTTCCACTTTCCGGGTGTGGTTTTGCTTTTGCGGTGGAGTTCTAAGTGTTTATCAGGATCCAGAGATTGGAGAGAAACCAAGATCAGGAGGTATGGATGGATAGAATCCAGCGAAAGAAGGAGATTTTTTTTGGTGGTGGTGGAAGCCAAGTGAGATGAAAACAAAACAAGCAAAAGATCGAGAGAGAGGAGACGATGGGACAGCGAAGATTATTTAATGGCTGTACTGCCGGACATGCAGCGCGCATGTGTGTGAGTGCACACACGTAACCTACATGTGGTGAGAGGATATAGCTTCGATATATTCTTATTGGTAATAAAAACCATTGGTTCATTCTTGCCAAAGCTTTGTGATTCTATTAAGCTCGTACTCGATCAAGCTTTCCATGGTCTAAAGTCTAAAGCTCCTCCCTTGTCCCTCGAGCGTGCTTTGCTGCTTTTAGAACGATTGACGAGATTCCAGCGGGAAGGATACGATCCACGAACGACGACGAAGAGAAAGCTATAAAAGAGAAACCAGAGTACCGCGCCGACCGACCTCTAGATGTGTGCGCACTTAGCTCGCCTATGAGCGCTTGGTGGCAACGTAGACAAAATTGGTGCCAGTCGCGTAATGCTCTTGCTTTGTGTTGATAAAGTTTGGGACTTCCATGGGGATGGGGCTCGGGTATTCGGAGAGCTCGCTCCCGGAGTACGGTTTAGCTGGAACACGGTGCGAGAGAGTTATTCCATAACCAAAACGTAGATTTCTTACGCAGAATCCAGCAGTTTGTGATCCAACTCATGCCCCGGTCCATCAAAGCGGGCACTCTGATGAGGGGGAAGCCATACGTAACCTGGAATGGATGAGAGGAACCGAAAGGTTAGCTCCTGGCAGCAAAAATATGGTCTTTGTTTTCCTTACCATGACAAAATTGCCACCCGGTTTTATGACCCTGGAGGTAACGGATGAGTGAAGGCATGTCAGTAGATAATGGAGAGGAAAAGCGTACCTGTACATCTCTCGCAGCATCTGGGTTACGTCTCCCGCACCGTTAGTCGCACACTGAGCAAAAGATACTGAATCCAGAGAGTAAAGAAAAAGATTGCGAGATACTTACAACCATCGCATCTACCAGACCTGTAAAAGCCACGGTGATATTCTGCAAGATAGTGCAAGGAAGAGAGTACAAGCGTCTCTTTTACCTTTGTCAATTGCAGCATCGAAAGTATTGTCTTTGAATTCGGCCATGTTCCGAACGTCCATGGTTTTATCTGAAAAGGAAAAAGAAACTCCGAAGATATAAAACAAAGAAGGCGTGATCGTACATGAAAGTTGAGGCATGTGTTTGTACTTAAACTGCAAGGCGTTGATCAAGACGGACGAGTAATCTACGTTGACAATGTTTTGATAGCCATCGCTCACCATATCCTCGGACATAACTGCGAAAAGAGAGATTTTTTAGTTCTCGAGCTACACAAGTTCTTGAGAAACCAAGGAAAAACAAAGGTTTAGAAGAGAGCTCACCCGCATTGCCACACCCAGCCATCAAAACCCGGGCAGATTTTGGTATATGCTTCTTCAAAATTGGTTGGAGATCAGCATAGCGTTGATACCAATCGAATGTCATGAACGCCTCCTCTGCGTAGCGTTTGTTCCAATACTCCTCTTCGCCATACCTCGTGTCCTCTCGCTGCTTCCTCGTAGCGGAAGAGAAGCCCCTCGACGGACCATTTCCAGCTGCAAGGAAACAACGAGGCCGATGCAAAATCACACGAAGTAGAAGGATTCTTACCGACTGCCCGAATGAGCGAGCACTTGCGATTGAATTTGAGCCCCCCAAATGCGGGGGTGATCGTCGTAGCGCCCGGATGCAGCGCTACGCGATGCATTCTTCCCGCCCGTAGTAAACCCTAAACCCTAGCGCAACGAAGATATTTCTCTGAGAAATCCTTGGCTGCGATTGCGACGCGTGGCAGTAAGATTATTGACAAAAATTTTAGTGTAGTTACTACCTAGTGGCAAAATTTACTGCGTGTTTTGTTCGTGTAGTCTCAAGCACTGCGAAAGAGAAGATCAAGAGATTTCTCGCCTAGAACTAGAAAGAAAGTGGAGCTTACCTTGTAGCAAGCGATTGATTCATTTGGAAAAACTGCGAAGAGTTTTGTTCCAATCCGTGCGTTGCACGAGCTGCAGACACTCTCGCCAGTGACTTGAATCTCCCGAGATCTTTCCTCGAGTTTTTTCATCCTGGTCTGGAAGTTGATGCCTCGAGTCAAGTGCTTTTCGATCTAGAGTGATGGCAGCAGAGCCCATGAGAACCAGACGAGAAACACGATTGATCGCGTACCTGGCCCTGGCGATGGAGATGAATGCGAGCTCGTAGCGTTCTCACGAGCGCCTGAGATGCCAAGTGAAGTGGCATGTCAGGTGGCAAAGCCTGGAACGCATTGTTTTTAGAACAAGGATGGATAAGAAAAATAGATGGGCATCCTTACATCCAAAACTTCTATCGGGTCGAGCTGGGGACCATGCCGATCAAGTAGCCGAACAGCATGTTTTACGTTATTTCCTTCGTTTCCAAGATAAGTCTGGAGCAGCCTGCAGGAATTGACAAGGATAAGCCACCAAGGAAAACATGGGACTGAATTACGTAACTGCATGTATGCGTCGGGGCGGCCCAGCTCTGCACAGTAGTTTTCTGCAGCATCGCTATCCTGGAGTTTCCTGAAACAAATAAAAACGGTTACCATCAACTCTCGGCAATCAAAGACTTACAAAGCCAGGATTTCCAGTGCGAGTTTCTCATTTCCCTGTTTCCTATGCAAAATTGCCTGGGGCCTCAGGGGTCAGTCCTGCTGTTAAGATCCATGTAATGTGTTATTACCTGTTCCCTCCAGAGATTTGTTCCTCTTATCAAGTCGAGCACAGCACCAACATCATACTTACTCGAACTCTCAAGAAACGACTGTAAAGCAGCTCTGGAATCCGGTCCCTCGTCAGCTTGAAGTACTGAGTGAGAAAGAGACAGTGCCAGTTCAGTATGAATATGCGCATCGTCAAAGCCCTGGTCATCGATAAGCCATTGTAGGTACCTGACAGGTGCGTAATATTCATATGAAGTCCACCAAGAAAATCTAAACAATTTCTTTACCTTTGACGAATCATGGTGCTGTCCGCTTCAAGTACTCGTAGAACATCATCTTCAAAAGCAAGTAAGTAACAGCTCAGAAAAAAATTGGTTTTCCAACCTGCTGGAAGTGCTTTAGTCCTTTGAGGCGATGTGAGTATACGGAATGCCATGTTCTCGTCCAATCGAATAACCTGTACTATATGTTGAAGTCAGGCTGACGAAAGTGAAGCTTGATACGAACCCAAAGTACGTGCCGGAGTACCAAGTCAGTATCAAAACATCTCTCTAGCAGCCTAGCTGTTTCCAGTGTGGCTGACTGCTCGGCTGATTGAGCAAGATAATGCCACGTTTCGAGCGCACAGTCCAGCATGTTCTTACTTTCGTACAAAAATGCCAAAGCACGAAATTGCCCAGAGGTTCTTAGCAAGCTTTCCACTTCCTCCTGCTTTGTCAGTCATACTCTGAACAAAAAGGGAGCATAGAGTACACGTACCAAAAGGCAGTGATTGCTGGCGGCAACAAGCGCTTCAAGCTCCTTTGTAGCCCCTAGTTCGATATAAAGCTTCACTAAGACCGTATCGACGGCATCTCTTGATGTCGAGCTTAAATCTCTTTTCCGTGTTGTCTCCCAGTATCTAGATGAAGCAAATTCGAAGACAGATGTTAATGCGTCTAAGATAGAACTTTTTAAAACATAGATACCTCCCGAAACACTGAAAAGCTTCCAATTGATACTGTGTCATCAATTGTCCACTTCTGCTACCGCCCTGGAACTGCTTCGACTTAATCGGCGACGTGAGCAGACCATTTTGTAGAGAATATAAACCACTTTCGATAACTGTACGTATTGGCTGAGGAGGTGCGTGAAGCCCCCAGTAGCGCTTTCGAGGGACCTGAAAGCCACGACGTTAGCCACAGCGGAGATTCACCAGAAACAAGTACCATATTCCGCCAGCGAGAAGTAAGAGACGGAAAGAAAGGAAATAATTCCGTAGGCTCGACAATGTCCGACCGCAAGAAGTGATCAATGGCTTCTTCGAAACGGAGGTCGGCAAGAAGCAAGAACCCGGCCTCAGCATGCACCATGCCAAGCTTTGACTTAGCACCCTCTTCCTCATTCGCCAGCTTCACAGCCTCCGAGTACTGCTTCTGCTTTAAAAGATCTTTCAGCTGGTCATCCACCGAAATTCGAGTGAAACACGAGACCTGCCGATTATATACCAGATGAGTGAGAAGCAGAGACATCACAAGTTAACATACCTTGTCACCATTGGCGATGACGATGATTCCATCGTTATCATCCGTTATAAGGCAAGGTGGCTCAACCGGAACGGAGCCATAGGCCAGCGACTGGACCTTGGAGCCGGTTTGAGAATGGTAGAGCTCCACAACACCCTTGTTGACGACCAATGCATACGGCGAGCTCTGTCCAACGGCGTCTGGAATCTCCGAGAACACCAGACTTCCTCCCACGGGAAGACCTTCTTCGTTCACCATGATCCCCGCAATATCCATCACCAGTAGAACCAGTGACTCCTTTGGAAATGGCTTGAGCAGAGGCTTCCAGGGGCTCTCCACCGGAAACGAAAACAGCCTCGTAGCTCGGGAGTCCCGCAAGGTGAAGAGTATGTACTCGCGGCTCGTCCCAATGAAGATGGAGTTCTTCACCCAGGCAAGAGCGTGAGCTCCTTCAATCCCAAAGAGTTCTCGCATGAGAGAGAGCTTCGTCACTGGAAGACCACCCGGTGATGCTACGTTCTCTTTCTCTTGCCGCCACGAGACGACCTCGAACAATAGGATTTTGCTCCTCACAGCCACTGCCAAATGAGCTCGATCACCACCATCCGCCAACCGAGGCGATGGTGGGACTCTCGTCTCATCGAAAGATATAGCGTGAGCTATGGCAGTCACGCCCTTGCAGCCTGGAATGCTCCCCAGTGATTCCAACGAGAGAAAATCGACGAGGAGTACCTGGCCATCCACAAGAACCGCTGCCTGGCCGACGATCTCAAGAACACACACCGCTTCCACGGCCCGTCCCAGAGACTTGAGCGTCACGAGCCTCAAATCGCTACGCTGCCGCTCGGGAGAAGCCGCCGATCCATTGCTCTTGAGCGACTCTACGTCGATCCCTTCCCGGGAAGGAGAATGCGAGTGCCTGAGAGGAGAAGCCGGCGGCGATGGCTGTGAATTCCGGGGAGAGCTCCTGGCCGGACGGATCCTGGGAGATTGGAGAGCAGCAGTGGCCGATCTTTTCCACGAGTAGAGAAGCAAATATCCTGAATCTGTCCCCAGGTAGACAAGAACCGAAGAATCCTCGCGGTGCTGAGCCACGGCAGCTGCAGTGATGGAGCAGGGCGGGATCGCTGCCGATCGCAGCGGAAATTCCTCTACCGCTACCTTGAGTACCTTGCGATCGGCAGCGCCTAGCTTGCGCCGCTCCATGGAATCGGTCATCGCCCGTCTAAACCCTAGAATAGAAGAGAAGAGCTAGGGTTCTTCAAAAACATCGTTTTCACGAAGAACTCTCTTCTTGGAAGAGACAACGTTACTCCCTAGAGATCTCTCCTCGGGATCGTTCTACACGATTTTCCAACGCGCCGCGGCGATGGTGATGGGGACAATTGCGCCTCGCTATGGGACGATGCCATCCACATTTGCTGCTCCTCCGATCGATAGTGGATCAGCTCCATGGATTTGGATTGCTGCCGCGGCAAACTCTCGCCGCCATCTTCTCTAGCTCGGATGATCCTCCCCGACTGGGAAATCCGCGCTGCCTGTTCGCCGATTCCATGCCTCAAACTTATCTCCCGCAAAGGTGGCGGCGGTGGTGGTGGCGACGCTTCTGCCTTGCGCGAAGAACTGGAGCTCGCTCCGCTATCGCACGGCTTGCTCGAGCGTGGAAACGAGAAGATCGTCGTCAGCTTGCAGTTGCATCCACTGTCATCGTCGTTTGCTGGTCTCGGCGATCGCGTCGTCGCGAGCTTTTGCTTTTGATCCGAGCTATGGTGTTTTCTCGGTGTTGGAGACGGAGCAACAGGAGGAGCAGGATACTGGAGTGCCAGGATGAGCTCTTTCGTCGCCAGTTCGGCGTTTTTTCGCCGAGCAATCTCGCCTTCTAGCCTGTTCTCCAGCTGACATATCTGTGGAACAATCTCCCAGCTCATCGGAAACTAGACTCTTGAGAGAAACAATGGCTTGCCTTTCCTTCGAGATCCGCTATTTGCCCACGAAGAACTTTGCAGATTGAGCGCTCGGAAACGAGGCGGGCACGAAGAAACTCGATGGTCACCTCGGCTTTGTGGAGGTCGGATTCAAGAGGCGTCCTGGATATAACGCAAGATCAAAAAACTTGGAAGTAAATTGGAGAGCAAGGAATCGCCTTACCTCTGCTGCATTCTTCCAAAGCAAACGTAACTTCAGCTCCTCTCAAGAAGTGTAAAGAAAACCATGCCTCTTCAACTTCCTCTTCATACTCTCTTTAAGCCTGCCATTGTTGCAAAATTAGAGAGTTACCCGCATGGGAAAATAGTTTTATCACTCGCACGCCCCCAAAACGGCAGGACAAATATGCCAACACTTTCCTCCGAATTGCATGGCCCAGCTGAAATATCTGGACTGAAAAGAAAGAAAAAAAGACACTGTCTGATTAGTCACGAGGAACAAATATCACATCGACAGTCTCAGATTCAAGTCTAACGAGACACCGTCAGCGTAGCCATCGGCAGCTTTGCCACCAATGCGTATCCAGTTGATCCAGGTCCCGTCCTGGAAAAAAGCGAAACAAAGATCAAAGATATATCTTCAAAGACAAAGGATTTTCAACCTTTTGCTGCGACTTGCTTGTTAGTTGATGAAGATCCTTGGCACCGTTTCTCTTGAGCGATTTTCTCGGGGAGCTTGCCAGACCGAGCGTGAGGAAATCACTCAGAGGCGTGCTCTCGATCTCGACGTCGGGGAAAGCTCCAGCAGCGGTGACTTGCGGCCGTCTCTCGGAGACAACCGGAGACGACGACACGGTGGAGCAGCTGGTGTTAACCACAGTGGGCGATGGCGTCGCGGAATCATTCAGAGACGTCCCCGTAGCAAGTGTCCTGTCAGTTTGGTGATCATCCTTCTCCAACCATGTCGCAAGCATGACTGATTTTTCCACTCCTCCGGGAGCATTGTCACGAGTGACACTGCAGGCATATATTGAGGATGTGATAGAAGTGGACTTTTAAAAGAGCAAAGTCAAGTAGAAAGTAGAATTACTTGGCTTACCCGAGATCTGATCCGTTTGGAGGAGACACATTCTTTGGACGGAGCCATAATTCAAGCCTGGGCCGCTTCCTCTGAGACGACAAAGTCTAGAAAAAAGAAAAGAATCTCTGATGTCACTAAAACATCGGCCACGGATATTAAACACGCATATCGAAGCGAATAAGTACCGTTTTGTCGTCCGAAGTCCAGTGTTGATGGCGATCAATTTGGAATGAAGAGAGCTCTTTTGAATTTCGTTGCGGAGGAGCCGTGCCAAGCTGCAAGACAGGGCATTGTTGGCGTGAGTGAGCGTTACCTCAAGAACAAGAAGAGAGAAAGATACGAAAAAGAGATAAAGAGATGCGTACCACGGCAAACTCCATCTGTTGCTGTCGAGGCAAACCCGGCGGCCTTGATGCGGAGTTGAGCAGCGGAGGAGGAGGAGGCGATCGAGGATAAGTACCTTGCGTCGAATCTTGCCAAGAGGATGGCACTGGATTCATAGAGCTGTGATGATTCATTCGCGTCAGCTTGTCCACGCAAAAGGAGCTCGGATGAAGCGCGCTCCTGGAGCAAGGACTGTTGTCCTTCTCTCCCGGACAAGAGAGCCCGCTGGAAGAGATTTGCGAGAGGAGCGCGGCATGATGCTGGCCGGGCAGCAGTGGGAGCATTGGCCATTGCTGCGGAATCATCAAGCCCAGGGATCTATCGAGTACCTGGTGATCCACCGGGGCCGGAGGACGAGGAGGGAATGCGAAATCCTGCTGCTGCTGCTGCTCCTGGAGCCGGAGCTTCTCCAGCTGCGCGACACCCAGCCCTCGCTGCGGTTGCTTCTTCTGCCCCCCATTCTTCGCCTTCCTCACGGCGCAAGGCCTGGAAGCAGCGGCAGCAGCGCTAGTTTTACCCGACATGGTTGCATCACAAATGCCGCCACCGCCGCCATGGCTCCACCATCGCCGCGAAGAACCCTAATCTACGATCCAGCAAAATAAGGAGAAGAGATATAGATCACAACACTGGCGGGGCGAAAGAAAGAGAGCAGCAGTTTCAATATAAGAAAGAGATGGCCACAATTATGAGCCACTGGCTGGGCCAGGTGGTCATTGTCCCAAATTGGAAATGTGGATGCTGGCGTAGTTCCGGTCCAATGGAAATGCATGGAGCAGGGATGCAAAGATCCGGGTCCATCTGGGCCCTACAGTTATTTGGCCACTGGCCACTACTTATCCAAATCTAAGCATCGCCATTTATTTAAACTCCTCTATTTAAGCCTGGGGCACATAGATAGCCGTTGACTATTTTGACCATCGTTGACCATTTAGGTTAAAAGTGTTTTGCCAGGGCCGTCGTGGAGAGGAGAATGTAGTTCGAGGCTTGCCTGGGATCGATCCTGGACGCTTGATTCGCGGCGCGAGCTCCGGTGATTGGATCTTCGTGGACTCTACAAGCGCCCAGCAGCGCAGTCCACGCGCTAACATCCGCCGCAAAGGGCATCTCTCGCGTGAGCTGCGAGGCCTCCTCCAAGAGCCCAGCGCGTCCCAGGAGATCAACCACGCACTGGTAGTGCTCCATGTCGGGCTCGATTCCATAGTCCCGGATCATCCCCAAGAACTGGTCGTGGCCCTCGAAGAGAAGCCCGCCATGGCTACACGCCGCGAGGACGCTGGTAAACGTAATCTTGTCCGGGCGAATGCCGTACAGGGCCATGACGCGCAGCAGCCCTGGCGCTTCGTCGTACGGCCCGTTGGTGGCCAACGCCGTACACATGGAGTTCCAGGGCATCACATTCCTCTCGGGCATCTCCGCGAATAGGCTCCGGGCCGAGTCCACGTCGCCAGCGCGGGCGTGGAGAGGGATCATGAGCGCCCACGTCACCCCGTCGACGAGCGGCATCCGCGCGAACACGTCGCCGGCCTCGCGCAGCCGTCCGTTGGCGGCATACGCGGCGATCATCGCGTTGTAGGAGATGAGGTCGTGGCGGGGGATGGAATCGAACATGGCCCGTGCGTCGCTGACGTGGCCCTGGGAGGCAAATGCCGCGATCATGGCCGTCCGTGTGATGATGTTTGGCTCCGGGATTAAGCTAAACATCTCTTTTGCCTGGGCAAAATGCCCGCCCTGGGCATATTCCTGGAGCATCCCCGTGCACAGCACTATGTCCTGCTGGGGCAGCCGCCAAAACATCTCCTGGGACTCGGGAATATGCCCGTGTCGGGAATATCCAAGCACGACCGTCGTCCACGTAATCATGTCCTTGGTCGGCATGGAATCGAACACGCGCTTGGTTTCTTCAAGGAGGCCATTCTCTGCCAGCGCCAGCAGCATCACCATCCACGACCGGATGTTTTGCTTGGGGATTACGGCAAAGATTTCACGCACAGAGTCCACTTCCCGTGCCTGGGCACCCGCGGAGAGCAATCCATTCCACGAGATGAGATTCCTCTCCGGCATTCGACCAAAGAGTTCTCTTGCTCGATCGAAATCCCTGTTCTCGATGTGAACTCTGAATATCGCGTTCCATGCCGGGAGGTCCTTCACTGGAAGAAGATCGAAGAGGGCTTCCGTTTCAAACAAATGCCCGTTTGCGGCAAATGCTGTGAGCATGCAGTTCCAGGAAAATGTATTTCGCACGGGCATTTGATCAAAGAAAACCTTTGTTTCTTCCACATCCGCTCCTTCAACAAGGCACGCAAGAACTATTGTCCAGGAAACTACATTCAAATGAGGCATAAGATTGAAGAACAGTTTAGCTTCCAGAAAATGCCCGTTTTGGGCAAATGCTTGCAAAAGTGTGTTCCAGGTGACAAGATCTCTCTGGCTGGACGAATCGAAGAGCTGCTTCACTGCCTCGACCTCACCCACGCTGGCGTACGCATTGATCATCATGGTTGTAGAGGCCATGTCTCGGATCGAGCCGGGCATTCGATCAAACAGCTCTTTGGCATCGCGGAGATTGCCGTGCTCCACATACGCCTGGATCATCCCGTTCCAGGAGAAGAGATTGGGCTGCTTGATCGTGTCGAAGACGAGGCGGGCGTCGCGGATGGCGCCACATTTGCCGTGCGTCTCGATGAGGAGATTGGCAAGGAATCGATTGCTTGCGTGTGGGCTGTGGAGGATTTGCGTGTGGAGGCGATTGGCTTGGGCGGCATCCCTGGCATCTCGGCAAGCTCGCAGGCGCTGGGCGAGCGTTGGAACGTCCGGGACGTAATCGTCGACAATCCTTGCTACCCATTTCTTACACATCAACAATCCATCATCTCCTCATGCTAAACTTCGCTGGATTTGGATTATTGGAAGATTGATGTGAATATTCCAATAAGAAATGTTGAGGGGGTGTAGCTCAGATGGTAGAGCGATTGCTTCGCATGCGATAGGTAAGGGGATCGATGCCCCTCACCTCCAGCTTGGGCAATGCCACAGCTCTCAATTGGCAAGAAAGATTAGGCGATGCATCGTGGCAAGAAAACAGAGATTTTACTATGTCAACGTAGAAGTAAATTTCTACTTCTGTAGATTTAGCATTGTTTGGAAAGACTAGACCATCTGAGCTACAGGTTTTATATGTTCCATTTGATTAATTAACATCAATGTTACCATAAACAAAATAGACAAATGTTCCAGGTGATAAGATCTCTCGCAGAAGGAAGAACTCTACTACTTGCATGAGTGGAAGAATCCAACCTTAAAATCAAGGAATCGTTTGCTTCCGTGTGTACTCGTGAAAGATTTGAGTGTGGACGCCTGCGGCCGTCGTCCATGGCCATAGTAAGCTTTGCAAGGCGCTCGCTACCTTGCTCGTCAATCAATCAATCATGTCTTCATGCTTACTTCGTGTGGCTTGATTCAATCTAGAAGGAATCGAGCCGGCATTGGTGACGTGCTTCATACCTCAATTCCAGCGTCTATATATCGAGCGCCCAAAAAAGTTGGAGACAATTGCCAATGTCGTCAGCCTCGCTCCCTCCAGTGGTGCTTGAAGATAATAGCTCTTACGTACGCTCACAGGGTTTTAATCGCATCTTTGGCTGATACTTCTCTCTCGCAGGTTGTCATCAGCAATGGGTTTCTAGAGCTCACACTCACAAACCCAGGAGGGGACGTGGCTAGGATCAGCTATGGAGGCATCACAGATTTGCTCGAGTGGAGAAACAAGGAAACAAATCGAGGGTATGGCAAATTCTTATAGAAAACTCCACAGAATTTCCTCTTGTGGGTCTACAGGTACTGGAACTTGGTTTGGAGCTTACCAGATGGTGGTGACAAATTTGACATGTAAGTTTCTTAGAGCTTGATCGTCAGAAACCATGTTTTCTCTTATGATTTTCCCAGAATCAGTGGAACAAAATTTACTGTTGTGTCCAACACTGAGGACATGGTTGAATTGTCCTTCTATCGACCTTATGATTCCACCGAGACAATGGTTCCACTCAACATTGACAAGCGGTAGAATAACAAGATCTCTTGGATGTTTCTCACAGTCACTAAATATTTTCCGCTATAGATTCGTGTTCCTGAGAGGAAGATCTGGATTCTACACTTATGCTATCTTCGATCGACCTTATGGATGGAGTGATTTTAATCTCAACGTAGTTCGTGTGGCATGGAAACTTGGACAGGACAAGTAAGAAAGTGGTGGTTTTTTCCTTCGTTTTCCTGATCGATCTCGTCCAAAAAGCTTCGATTTCATGGCAATCAGCGACACCAAGCAGCGAGTTATGCCATATCCACAAGACAGATATCCACAAAACTCGGAGACACTCGCGTATAAAGAGGCTGTCATTCTCGTCAATCCGAAAAATCCCAACCTCAAAGGCGAGGCAAGCGATTAACCTTTTATCCAGAAGTTCTTCTCAAAGTTCTAGCAGAGATGGAATTTAAAACTTTGGATCTATAGGTGGATGATAAGTACCAATACTCTGGAGAGAATCGATCGACCAAGGTCCACGGATGGATCTCATTCGATCCGCTAGTGGGCTTTTGGATGATCACGCCCAGCTACGAATTTAAGACTGGAGGACCTCTCAAGCAAAATTTGCTCTCTTTTCAAATTTTTAGGGCTCTTAGATTGCCTCTCAGGTTTTCCTTGGCAGCCACTATGGCGGCATCACGCTTTGCCCCAAGTTTCGCGACGGTGAGGCGTGGAAGAAGGTCTTCGGCCCCGTCTTCGTCTACCTCAACTCCTCCAGCACCGATCATCGATCTCTTTGGGAGGATGCGAAGCTCCAGGTGAGAAATCGCGACATTTTCGTTGCTTGATCGATTTGTTCACGCTTCCGGGATCAGGCCGAGGCGGAGATCGATGCCTGGCCGTATAGCTGGCCTGGCTCATCAGATTTCACTCTAGCAGCGGAGCGTGGCCATGTCTCTGGGGAATTTTACGTTTTCGACAGGTTCTTTCATTGCGGAAAAAAGTTTCTACTTGACAGTAGTGATTTTTCGTTGTTTTTCTTCTTCAGCTTCCTTTCTTCCAAATTGCTTCCAGCTGCGTTTGCATGGATTGGCCTAGCTCCCCCGGGAGACGCTGGGTCGTGGCAAGAAGATAGCAAGGCAAGTTGGAAAAAAATTCCTTTTCACGGGTTTTGGATTCTCGATCTGATATGGGGACATACAGGGATATCAGTTCTGGACACAAGCTGATAAATTCGGGAACTTTGAGATATCGAATGTACTGCCTGGAACTTATGATCTCTATGGCTGGGTGCCTGGCGTGATTGGAGACTACAAGAAACAAGGAGATAGCATTACGATCTCTCAAGGTTTGGTGCACGAGTTTATTTCCTAAGCTTTTCATTTCATCTCTTGTGTGTTCTGTGTGTTGCAGGCGGTTCGTATGACCTCGGTTCTCTTGTTTATAAACCACCCAGGAATGGTCCAACACTCTGGGAAATTGGTTTTCCCGACAGATCGGCTGCAGGATTTTTTGTTCCATCTCCAGACTCGAAATACGTGAGCAAACTTTTCGTGTACCAAGAAAGGTGCTTGAAAGAAGAAAAACCACCGTCACAAACATTGCGTGCTTCAGGTTTCGACAGTATGGACTATGGACTCGATACTCCGAAATCTACAGCAGCCAGGATTTGGTTTACACCGTTGGCTCTAGTCAGTGGCCAAAGGACTGGTTCTTCATACATGGCGTAAGGTTCGTTCATGCAGCTGGTTTTAGCTGGTTCTAACTCTTAAAAGCCTTTGAACAGAGTAAAGAGCGATGGAAGTTTTGAACCAACGACGTGGGAGATCAAATTCCAGCTAGACCTTGCGATCAAGGATGAAAGCTACACGCTGAGGATCGCCATTGCTGGCTCTCATTATGGAAATATCAAGGTCTGTGCTTCCCAGAGGAGAAACTTCACTAGATATCTTTATTTTGGTTACAGGTGTACGTGAATTCATTATCATCGTCGCCTTGCTTTGTGACGGGGATGTTTGGGCGAGACAATGCGATCGCCAGGCACGGGATCCATGGGCTGTATAGGCTCTACAGCGTAGACATCAAAGGGGGGCTCTTGAAAAGAGGCGACAACAGCATCTATCTCACGCAGGCCAACAGTCGAAGTCCATTTGTTGGTGTCCTTTACGATCACATCCGGTTTGAAGCTCCCTCCTGTGAAATCATAGAAGAAGCATCATCAAGCCTCTAGTTTACAGGTATGTCCTTTATCTGTTTAGAGGAAGTCCGGTCAAATGAAAATAGGAAACGCTACCTTTGTCTACTTGGATCATTAACCTCCACAGCAGACCTTTCTTCTTTCCCACTTAAGCTGAGCAGGAAGAGTTCAAAGCCAATCTCAGGGAACAGTAAAGCTTCATGGCATAACTCCGTCAGTAACATAAGTTATATACATTTTTTGGAGATTATGAATATTCATAATAAATAGTATTACAACTCTCTATTTACCATAAGATTCTATGTGCCACACAAGTAGATTTTAGTGAAAAATCGAGTTTCCAGCGCTATTCCAGCGCGAATGAATATTAATTTTGGGATAGTTGATAAAACTAAACAAGTAGAAAGTAAAACTCTTTAAGCGAGCATCTACTCCTTTGCTTCCCAAGTGACTCCTCCATGAAACTAAAGCCACTTGCTATGCCTTAAGAATAGCAAGACTCTTCTTAAGGCACTCCTCCATTTAATTGCCAAGACATTTAAGCCATCTGAAGGCATATTGTGATGAATTTTGCTTAAAACCACTCTTAATTATCCCTTTTTTGAAATTTCATGCTAAGTAATTCCAACCCCAAAAAACTGAAAACCAAACAACGAGAGGAAGAAGAAAAAAAAAGTGTTGAACCATGGAGGTGTCGCCAGCCCCCAAACTTGCAAAACCTAGCCACCATACCAAGAACCTATGCCCGATGTAAAGTTCACTTTATTTGAGGCCACAATAATTAACCACAAAAAATGCATTATTTTACAAAGCCTATAACTCCACCAATAAAATATTATAATTTAGACTAATTACTAATGACTTTCCTTCCACCAAGATAGATGCAACATGATGTAATAGCTCTAAAAACATCTGCAAAGTTAACATACTTAGAAGAAAGAGTTGGCTTATTTTTTATACTATAAAGATCCTTTGAGTTTTAAATGACAGCAAATCAATGTTGATTGGGAGTTTGCAGTTATTCATAGCATTTTCTTTTGACCAAGGCACAATATTGTGCTATAAATCATTTTAGCCAATCTTTTTCTTTATCTATCTAAGGTTTGGATTCTTTGTCATTATTAAAAGACCACTCACGTTTCCATTAAGTTAGATTTTGAAAGTTCAGGTTTTATCTCTTGCATTGCTAATGTTATTTATAAATTTAATTTTTTCTCCATTCATAAGCTTGCATTCACTGTTTCATGTTTCTTTATTGAAACCATATCATACTCACTAGTGTTCCACCACCTTCTCCTTCTAAAGTCATTGTTGCCATCATTGATTCTAAAATACTAATACTAAAGCTTTGGTTTGGATATTCTCCAAATGATTATATTCAGGAGTTTATTTCTCATATCTTATACCTTTTAAATTGATTGGGCATTTCTATCAAAAATATCCACTCAAGCCACATCTTACACCACTTTGGTTGCAACTTGATCCTTAGCATCAGGGGAGTAAATATAATTTATCCTATTAAAGGGTATTTTGCCATCACTATCTACGATGGGGATTTGAACTTTACTTTTTCCTTGATAATGAGCTTCTAAGACTAAATAAATAAATAAGTATATAATCATGATTTTATTTAAATTTAGATTAATACAAACATTCAACCTCACTAGATTTATTCTAGATAAAAAAACACAAAGAAAAAAAAATTAAGTGATAGATACAGTAATTGTTTTTCTTTTATAGTTATAAAGAAACCTAATATAATAAATACAAATAACTAATAATGAAATTTTTATAGAGGCAACAATCACTATAATAAATAATAATTTGCTGCACATTGCATGCAACAACACTTGGTTTGCTTAATAATAGTGTCATTCTTATTTAGTATTTTTGAATAATCCAATTGATCAATAATTATAAACATGTTTATAAATTATAAATACAAGATTAATCTAAATATAGGTAATCCTATAGATATGCAATTCCCTACAACTCAATAAACATAGGTAGATACATTTTATATTTATAGTTATATTTATAGAATTAATATTCTGTTAAATTTTGTTTTTCCAAATTACTTCTTTCAAACCATTCTTATAAAATGTGACTGTTAAGTGGCCAGAATCTTCTATTGTTAAAATGGCAAATACTAAGCAATTTAAGCAAAATGCATTATTTTTCCAAATAATATTTTTGTTATTGTCTATTATAAGTAAGTGACCATCTGGTTGAAGATGAAGGTAACAAAAAATATCAATTCTTTCTGAATTTGTAGACCATATACTTTTATTTAACTCAATATCATCAATTACTAAATTACACTTTGTTAATATAGCTCTAAATTTATTATTTGAGGATATTAAACTATTACCATTTATCATTTTTGTGCCATAAAAATACAAGGGACCATTTATTAGTTGTGTTCGATATGGCCAACATTGTGAAGAATCAATGTCATTTTTAACATAAAAAATATTTGAAGGTGGATTATTATCATCTGGTAAACCTTTTGGATAAGATAAACTAGGGTATGGTTCATTAGGTCCTCTTACAGGATTATTACCAAGTCCAATAAAATCTATTGAAAAATATCTATATACAGTTCCAATCATTCCTGCACCATATATTCTTGCATGGTATTCTACTAATCTTAATATTTCTAGAAAAGTATTTCGAATGTATTGGCCAGAAAATTGAAAATTAGTAGGAAGTGGATTACAATTAAGAAAGTTTCTAAATCCGGAATGAACTATATAAATCCTTACCATAACTGCTTGATAACTAACAACAATAGTCTCATGAAGATAAAATCCATGATTATTAAATATAATTGGTTGGTTAATGTCAATACTTTCAATTAAATTCCTAATTCGAGTTATGATCCTTGCAATATGTTGATTACCAAAATAACCAAAACGTCCAATCCATCTTGTTTGAGGTGGTTGAGAGTAAGATAAAATAAAAAATGTAAATAAAAAAACGACTTTAAACATCATTTAAAGGAGTTCTAAGAAATTTAATAATTAAGTAAGAGGATAAAAATTGTGGATTGTATATAAAGTGAATTTCCTTATTTTAAAATATACTATATAATAAATATACTATATATTAAAATGTGTATTTAATATTAAAAAAAATTAAAGCCTATTCTTTAAAAAAATTGTACTATTTAAAATTTTAATTTTGTTAATTAGTGGTATAAAAAGAATAGATATTTGTTTTTTCTCTTTATAAAATTGTTAAAGAAAACTTTTTTAAAATTGCAGTTACAGCGATAAAGATAGTCAACCTTTAATTTTCTTATGACTAATATGTGTAAATTTCTGTAAAGTAGATTTGAATGAGGAAAAGCCAGGAGACTACTCGTTTTAATTTTTGAAGGTGTTGCAGTGCCTAATTGGAAGATGGATGCAAATTGAAAACTTTATCAGTAATCACCCTAGTCTTCAGTACAAGGGCGTTTTGCACATTGCCACTGCTTGATTGCGGAAGCACTTAGCGAGAGTGCATACTCAGAGATGCAAACTTCAGACTCCATTGACTTCTGACACGCATGGGCCATATTGGTTGCTGAGACATACAATTGTTTAAGAAGCCATGGCCATCTAGATGCTTGAGGGGCACCGTGTCAAAGCCTTCCTTTAAAATCTTTCCACCTATTATCACTCTTATTTAGTTGTGATCAAGAAAATATATACAAAATTTAGTTTGCAATTTCAAAATGTAGCTCAAATTACGAAATGTCACGTGATGCTTTCTGTATGGCTAAGTCTGAAAACCATGGATGGTCATGCAAGCTTTTGGCTTGGCTCTTGAGATCAGCAATACCGTTTGCGCTCAAGCTGATCCCTTTGGATGCTCAACCACGTTGATACAAAACCGTTGCTCAAACATCAAACACATCATAGAATTTGGTTTGAAATTTCAAAATCTAGCTCAAATTACGACGCTGACACCTGTAGCATAATGCCGTATAGCTAAGTCCGAAAGCCATGAATGTTCATGGAAGCTTTTGGCCTCCTTGGCGTGGCTCTTGAGATCATCAATAAAACTGGCACCCCTTGCGCTCAAGCAGATCCCTTTGGTCCCTCGAGCAGAACTCCCAGTTGATACAAATCTGATGTCTTGGCATGCACCCAGCTGGGTCTTTTCCTCTTGGTTTCTGCGGAGGAACTCTTCCACACCAGCGTTGTCCTCGTCCAGTCCGCCAGCCTGAAAGCATCCCCCACCTCAGAATCCGCTTCCTTGACACCTTCCAGTTCAAAGTTTTTCATCATTTCTATAGTCGACGCAAGTAACATTCTCGAGGCGCACATCCCTGTGGACGAATCCTGGGGAAGAAAAGCGCGTTAGAGAAAGAAACGGATGACAACCTTGAGAGTGGAGAGCATCCAGCGCTGACAAAATGTCTCGGCCGAGCCACTTGAGCTCCTGTTCCGTGGCGATCATGACTCTGCCACCGATAGGAAAGAGAAGGACTTCGTAAGCACCAGCTTGCAACGTCAGAAGTGCGGGGACGTAAAGGCTTGACATCCGCAAAGTTTACTCCAGCGTAGGTTTCCCAGTCATGTATTCTCTTGCGGCAGCAGTCTCTAAACAAAACAACCTCGGAAACGGTTGCCCAAGAGTCACGAATCCCCTCACAAGTGTCCGAGCTAGAAACGTTGAACGCGTCACAAGCCTGAAAAATACTTCCAATCTCTTCGGTGCTTGTGTGCACAAGCCTCCCTGCGAATCACGAGAACAAAGAACTTGTAAATGGTGGATGAATGACAATCTCGACAGGCGCACTCACCGCTGCTATTGAATCTGAATCTGGATCTATCGAAATCGTGAAGGGTCTCTCTCTCGAGCAACCTTCGAAAGGTTGGCCGTGCCATTTGATCAGGCGATGGAAATGCCGCAGAGGAAGACTTTGTGCATTAGAGGATCCAGGTCGAATGCCAGAACGTGAGCGCAAACGGCTTGTCCGAGGATCCGGTCTGGCCCTGAGAGGCGCGTTTATGCCGAAGGATATCAAGATGCAGAGATCCACTCCTCCACCAGAATTAGAGAAGGTCAACACAAAATCTTGGTTTGCAATTTCAAGATGACAGCTATAACATAATGCAGCAGTTAAATAAAAAGTGATTCTTTCCTCGTGCCTAAGTCCGAAAACCATGGATGTTCATGCAAGCTTTTGGCCTCCTTGGTATGGCTCTTGAGATCAGCAATAAAACTGGCACCGCTTGCGCTCAAGCTGATCCTTTTGGTCTCCACCAGACCCTTGAGCATAACTCCCAGTTGATACAAATCTGATGTCTTGGCATACACCCCGGTGGGCCTTTTCCTCTTGGCTTCTGAGGAGGAACTCCTCCACACCAGCGTTTCCCTCGTCCAGTCCACCAGCCTGAAAGCATCCCCCACCTCAGAGTCCGCTTCTTTGACACCTTCCAGATCGATCAGCACAAAGTTTCCATCGTGGCTATAGTCGACGCAAATGACATTCTCGAGGCGCACATCCCTGTGGACGAGTCCTGGAAGATATACAGAAGAAAAACAAGTTAGAGAGAGAGAAACGGATGACAAAACCTTGAGAGTGGAGAGCATCCAGCGCTGACAAAACGTCTCGGCCGAGCCACTTCAGCTCCTGTTCCGTGCTGATCATGACTCTGCCACCGATAGGAGAGAGAAGAACTTCGTATACACCATCCTCTCGCAAGGTCGGGCTACCACACGCCGACACCAAGTGCGGACACCGAAATCTGGTGGTGCAATATGCTCTCTTGACATCCACAAAGTTTACTTCCATCTGAGCAGCGTAGGTTTCCCAATCACGTATTTTCTTGCGGCAGCTATCTCTGAACAAAACAACCTTGGACTGGTTCTTTAACACGGTTGTATGGAACAATTGCGTCCTGAAAAAAAAACTCATGAAGCCATCAATGATGCACTTCGTTGCAAAGTACCTCCTTTCAGTTCTTAAGGAACCTTGTGTGCCGAGCAGCAGAAAGTAGAGCTTTATGTGCACAAGAATCACCTTGGCGCGATCTTCAGCTCTGGACATATCATACGGCCCCGCCAGGTGCCGAGCAGCATCCTACAAGCAAAAAGGAAAGACTTTTAGTGGCAGTTCAAAGTTTTGAGGAACTGTACCTGACCGGAGGTGTCTCTGATGTAAAAACGCAGCTCATTTCCAGCCCTTGCAATGCAGACTACAAATCTCACGTCGCCATAGATGAAAGCCGGTGGAAGCTCGATCGCTGACAAGTCGAAGGGTGCAACAATGATGTCCCAACTCGAATCTTTTAGCTTGCCCAAGAAACAAGGCGTCCCGTCCACCTCCACCCGATAACAAGCCCTCCTTTGCTTCGCAAAACTAGGAATACATGGGGGAAAAACCTTGTTTCTGTCAGCTGACATGGTAGAACGCAGTCTTTTGTCTCCTGGGGCACTCTCTGTAAGCCTCCGAAGTATCTGGTAAAACGGCAGTGTATCAGCGAACACAACCAAGTCATCTTGCCCGTCTGGCTTCAACATCTGAATGGTGCTTGCGATGGAAACTGCGAAGCTGCTTGGGCTGTAAAAGAACTCTTTTGTTGGTGGAGCGCAGCAGCAAGGAACCTTTCCCAAAAGACTGCCGATGTCAAGCAAGAAGTCACGAATCCCCTCCCAAGTGTTCGAGCTAGAAACGTTGAACGCGTCACAAGCCTGAAAAATACTTCCAATCTCCTCGGTGCTTGTGTCCACAAGCACCCCTGCGAATCACGAAAACGAAGAACCTGTAAATGGTGGATGGATGAAAATCTCGACAGGCTCACTCACCCCTCCTACTGAATCTGAATCTGGATCTATCCGAAATCGTGAAGGGTCTCTCTCTCGAGCCATCTTCGAAAGGTTGGCCGTGGCTTTTGATGAGAGGAACAGTGTAGAGTTGCGCTGGCGGCGATGAGATGGGAATACCGCAGAGGAAGACTTCGTGCATTAGAGGATCCAGGTCGAATCGGCGACAGAGCTCGTCAAGAGTGAAAACTTTATCCACTTCGACCGGCGTTGTCTCACCCCCGTATCGCAGCCACACGAGAACGTTGGCGACTAGCGCAAACGGCTTCTCAGAGGATCCGGTCTGGCCCCGAGAGGCGCCCTTATACCGGAGGATGTCGAGACACAGAGATCCCCACGAGCTCGACGCATTCTGCCCGCATATCGTGAGCATCGCCTCAGCGTCCAGATCGAAGGCAGCACACACATCCTCGGTGTGGAGGAGGCCGTCTTGCCCCACCCGGACGCTCCTCAACAGGCCGCAGTGAGCAATCCAAATCTCCTCCTCCTCCATCCCTAAACCTTTTTAGATTTTCGTATGCATGGGCTAGACTTTACGATCAAGGATGAATGAGTATGGAAATACCAATCATATCTCTCTCTTGGTTGCAGGTCACTCTTATCATCGCCACCTTGCTTTGTCACGGGGATGTATGGGCGTGCGATCCCTAGGGACTGTACAAGCTATACCGCATAAACATGAAACTTCAAAGCATCATCCTCCTTAGTAAGTAGTTTGTTCAAACTTAAAAAAGTTGTGGCAGTCAAATTGCTGAGTGGGAAGCTTATTCACGGCATTTGTGCCACGATGATGGTAGAGAGGCTGTTATGCGCCATAGGGTTCTTGACGCTGTTGGCTACCGCCCAGATCACGAGGTACAATGCTAGCTTGGGTAGTGTTTGGATCAATCAACCTGGAAATGGTAGCTTCGTCTACTTGAATCAGAGCGGCTCAACTGTAAGCTACATGCTCATCTTGGTTCGAGGGAACTTTGGGTGTGGTTTCTATGGGAACTCGAGCTCCTTCGTGTTTGGAGTGGTAATTTTTCGCGAGAGCTCGGCACAGGTAGTGTGGTCAGCCAATGGAAACAATCCGGTTGGAGAGAACAGCACGCTGACACTTAATGGAGATGGGGTGCTCATGATCCTGGACGAAACAGGAAGAATTGTGTGGAACACACCACCAAACTTACAGGTCCAGGCGATGGAGCTCCAAGCATCGGGCAACTTGGTGCTTCAGTCAAATAGCTCTTCCACTCTCTGGCAGAGTTTTGCATCTCCGGGGGATACTCTCGTCGAGGGACAGGCTTTAAGAGCAGGATGGAGGATGAGCTCTTTGGGTGACGATTACTCGCTAGAGCTGACCAGGGAGGAGCTAAAGATGACACACAACAGTGTCAGATCTATTACATACTGGTCGAGGAATGCCTCGACTCTTGGCTCGTTCATACCTTACATGATCTACACAGGAGGGAGCATTCTCCTGTTTGTCACGAGGGAGTCAGACGAGAGCTTCGCAAGGAATGGCACTCTTAGCGACGAAGTCATCAGGATTCCATTCCCAACACGCCAGGAGCAGTCTTTGCGGTATCTCAGGCTCGACTCGGATGGAAACTTGAGGTTATATGAGCTCCTTGGCAACCAGTGGACTGCAACTCGGTCACTTCTCAGCGAGGAAGAGTGCGAGCTTCCCAGCACTTGTGGGGATTACGCGTTCTGTACTAGAGGTGGGAACTGCCAGTGTTTGAATCTTGCAGAAGAACTTAGGAGAGTGAATGCTCAGACATGCGAACTTCGCTCTCCATTTACTTGTGATGCCAACAACACGAATAGGAGTACCCGTCTTGTCGATGCAAGGCAAGACATAGCAGTTCCGGTTAGCTTGGCGACAACAGTACGATCGAATGTCTCGCGAGACATCTGCTTACAAAGCTGTGCTATGGAGTGCACCTGCAAATTTGCACTCTATGCTTTTCAAGGAGGGGACTGTTTAATACTCGACCATGCATCGGGTTTCAGAGAAGCATCAATAGCAAGCAACCGAACTGTGTCGTTGAAGTTGTTCCTGAAAGTGGAGGACTCTGAAAAATCGAAACTCTCCAAGGTTCTACTCAGCATTTTAGTGCCGGTTGGAGCTGCCTTGATTGCCATCGTCCTCGTTTCCCTCTACATTTACAACCAGAAAAGCAAGTCTCGAGCTTCGATGGAGCTTCAAGAGCTGGAAACCGGCCAACTCAAACGTTTTTCGTACAAGCAGCTGGAGCATGCCACGAACAACTTTGGCAAGAAACTCGGGCAAGGTGGATTCGGGTCGGTTTTCCTTGCAACGCTCAACGATGGCTCCCAAGTCGCAGTGAAGCGCCTCGAGAGCTCGAGTCAGGGACAGAAGGAATTCAAGACGGAAGTGAACGTCATTAGCAGTATCCACCACTTCAATCTGGTCCGGCTCCGGGGATTCTGTGCTGAGAAACACCACAGGCTCCTGGTGTACGAGTACATGCCTCGACGTTCTTTAGACAAATGGCTCTTTCTTCGTGACTTCCCAAGCGATGGTGATCACGAGAAAGCTGGCGAAGCGCTCGACTGGAAGACAAGGCTCCGGATCGCTCTGGGAATTGCAAGAGGGCTCAAGTACCTGCATGACGACTGCAGCGAGCGGATCCTCCATCTGGACGTGAAGCCCCAGAACGTCTTGCTCGACAGCAACTTTGATGCCAAGCTCTGCGACTTTGGCATGTCCAAGCTCATGAAGCGCAATGAGTCAGAGGTCTTCACGATGATGCGAGGAACTCGAGGCTACCTGGCTCCGGAGTGGCTCCAGTCCACCATCACCGAGCGAGTCGACGTCTACAGCTTTGGGATCGTGCTGCTCGAGATTGTGAGCGGGCAGAGGTGCCTGGGGAACTCGAGGGCCGAGACGAGCACGCAGTACTTCCCGAACTGGGCGAGCTCTCGCATCTGCCGGGGCCAGATCATGGAGATTGCCGACTCAAGCCTTCACGGAGAGCTCCAGAGCGGGATGGTGGCCCTGTGGGAGCAAGTGGAGCTCGTCATCTACACGGCAATGTGGTGCATCCAAGAGGATTCAGCGCAGCGTCCGTCTATGGAAATGGTAATCCGGATGCTCGAGGGGCGAGTGAGCGTCTCA
Organism: Selaginella moellendorffii; assembly: GCF_000143415.4. Lineage (NCBI taxonomy): Eukaryota > Viridiplantae > Streptophyta > Lycopodiopsida > Selaginellales > Selaginellaceae > Selaginella > Selaginella moellendorffii. The sequence continues at coordinate 130,652 of NW_003314425.1, read as the reverse complement.
AAGCCTCCAAACTTTCTCCTTTGAAATCTTTCCACCACATGTTTTGGTTGTCACTCTTTGTTCGTAAGTTGTCATCTGGAGATGACAAGAGGCAAACAGCTTTGAAGCAATCAGTACTGAGATTCAAGTCCTCCTTGCAGATCCTGCCGGAAACAGTCCAGGTCTGCCAGGTTTGATCAGGACCAATCTTGGTAGCATGCTCTGCTCTAACCCCGTCCGCTACATGAAGATTCATGCTCAATCTTCTTCGTAGCGGGCTGGTCTTCTCCATCTGCTTGAACTTCTCCCGTGACGGGCCACCCAAAGTCTCAAACAAGTTGTCTTCTCTGAAAGGCCCGATGACTTTCTTACAACTCGAGGGTGGAAACTTCAATTTTTTGACCTTTTTTGCTGGCTTCTAGATCGAGCGCTTTCCCTTGCTAGAATCGCTGAAGAGAAATATTCCGATAGAAAATGTGGAGAAACATACTTACAAGTTGAGGATAACGGTCAGTCATCGTCTTCTAGCTTTGCTCCTTTCCGTTTTGATCTGGAACAGACGTGAGTATAGATTGAGAATGGGCGAGAGCGTACCTGGAAGATATGGGTGCAACCTTGCGTTTTGTCTTGGCTTTAGTGCGTTCTACCTCGCCTCCAGCTAAACAAGAAACAAAGAAAAGAGTTTTAAAGGAGTAAAAAGCACACACTTACTAGCTTGATTTGTTCCAGAGCTAGACTGCGAGGCCATGGCGAGTTCCTTGGAGTTAGCCTTTTTCTTCTTTCCGCCGGGGTTCATCTCATCAAGCTTCTCCTCCAGCATCGACGTTTTCAGCTGCGAAAGATCGTGCGAGAGATCATCCGGCGAGATGATAACACTGTCTACCTTTTCAGCCTCTAGTTCCATCCGGCACCTTGCAGCCTCGGCCTTCTCTTAGAGAACAAAACACACAGTAAGCTTCCACTGGACGATGATAGACACGCAATTCACGAAGCAAGACAAAAAAGAAAAAAAGAGCTTTACCATTTGCTAGAGATTTGAGCAAGCTCCGCCAGCTGCTGCAAGCGTCGACGGCAACATCCGCCATGCGATCGCTGGCATCGGTGGCTCTCACGAGTCCAATTGAGACACGAGGCATTCCTTTAGCTTTCAAAGCCACGATTCTCCCAGAAGTCGCCCCTGGAAAACGAAGAAAAAGGTAACGAGAGGACAAACTCTCGGCCAAGAACGTTACCACGACCAGCAAGCGCGGACGCGGGACCTCCCAAAACCAGAGTCACATTTCCGGACGAGAACGCGGCACCGATGTAGCTCACGAATTCACTCCACGCTCCACCGATCCCAACCTCGTCTCGCTACAACACCAGGAGACTGTAGAAGTTCCGTGAGAAATGCTTACCAGGTCTTCCAGCTGCTGGATGCTTCGAGTGGCCTCCCAGGTATTGTCGTGGAAATCCGAGACGACGAAGTCGAGAGTGCGAGCGTCCCGCGCGCGCAGCCGAAAGGCGAGAGGGAGGAAGGCGGAGGATTCCCGACCCTCTACCTTGCCACTGGCGACGCCAAACACCGGCTCCAAGAGCTCCAAGTCCTCCATCCCTCTCCAGCCCTAAATTTTCCTATTTGAAAGCTTAGGCCATGACTGTCTCTTCTGTGCTTCGTTCGCCACACTCATTTAAGGTGGTGAGCCATGAACCAAGGACTCTTGCATTGTTAACCGAGCTCCATCAAATACATTAGATATCAAATTAATGGTTACAACAGCTGGCCAGAAATTGTTTTATGCTTATTTGAGAAAATATTATATACCACTGAATTATTTTGAGTGAATTTGTAAACCATTTGCTTATTTGAGAAAATATTATATACCACTGAATTATTTTGAGTGAATTTGTAAGCCATTTATCATGTTATGTCTTTCACAGCGGAGGGGCTTCAAGACGCAAATAGTCGTACATAACCCCGTTAAATACGCTGGCGTATTTTCTCTGTGTGAGGTAGATGATATTCTCTCCCTCCTTGAGGAGCTTCGACTCGACATCGATGCTCCACATCGCGTACAAGCCGTGGATCCCATGGCGAGCTATGGCATTGTCCTTGCCAAACTGGAGTGTGTCAAAATGTGGAGTGTAAAGCGTTGGATCGTTCACCCGAACCTGCGACACCTCCACTGTGTTTCATAAAAAGGAAGTCAATATACTCGTGAAGAACCTGAAGAGCAGCGTTGGTTGCGGCTGCTATTGCTAGTTGTAGCGTGTAGGTTCCCACTAGAGCGACCTTGTCAAGTTGGAACTTGATCTTCCAAGTTGATGCTTTCAAGTTTCCATCTTTCGACTTCCTGGATGGAAACACAAAAAGAAAAACCTTTGGTGCGAAAGAACATGTCCATAGAAATGAAAATTTACCAGCATCCCTGTAAGAAAAACCAGTCGGTTTGCCATTTGCTCTCGCCAACAGTGTATACAACCTCGGTCTCCGGGTAAAGCTCGAAGTATCTTTCCCACAATCCATACTGTCTAAACCTGTGTGTAGAGCAAAACAACAAATTATATAAAAGAATTGCGTAGAAACGCATGCCTGTCAGCTGTGCTGTTCACAAAAGCTCTGTTGACGAAGCCTGGATCAGGATCCGGTATGTAAAACTCAACAGCCGATCGATCAGGAACTCCAATCTCCCAAATTGTAGGACCGTTCCTTGGAGGATTGAAGACAAGTTCTCCGAGCTCCAAGGAAGAACCTGCGAGATTCATTATTCCTGCCTGTTACAAGAAACAACACAATATCTTTTTACCTTCGTGCACTGTAACGTCGGCTTCCATTTTGTAATCTCCCAGAACACCAGGAACGTAGCCAAAGAGGTTGTATGTCCCGGGAATAACATTATGGATCATAAAACTGCCACTGGCATCTGCTTCGGCCCAGAATTGATACCCCTGTGCATTCCAACGAATATTAAAGTCTTAGAGAGCAAAGCTACTGCTAAATACCTTGCTTTCGGTTTGCCATGATCCAGCATTCCCCGGTTTTGCGAGACCAATCCACGCAAGCGACGCAGGAACTTGAGGGTCCGCGTATCTGCAGTGTAAGTAAAGAGAGCCTGTGAAGAAAGACACACCATGTATAAAAGGCAATACTTGTCATAAACTAGCAGTCGTCCAGAAACAGAGCCACGCTCATCATCCTTCACGTAATCTGGTGAGGCAGGCCAGCTATATGGCCAGGAATGAGCCTCCACAAGCATCTGAAACAAAAGAAAATGAATAAAAATTTAGAAAAAAATTCTTACGTTTGATACCTGCTGCTTTGCATCGTCCCACAGATAACGAGGGTCCAAGTTCGCTTGAGCTGAATTCAAGTAGATGAAAACTGGTCCAAATACTTTCAGCCAAGGCTCTCCATCTCGAAAAGAAGGACACAATGCTTCCCCTGCGTAGTGAGCGCTGTGAAACATCTAGCAGGCAAACACTCGTCAGTGAGAAGAAAAAACTTTCTGGTAGGATCGAGAAAGAGCTCACTTACAGAAAGAGCAGTGGGTCCTGCATGCGAGCGCAAGTTTTGCTTCAGCGGGCCACCATTTCGAAACTCGTCACTGGCTGTGATGATCCAAAAACCAACGAGTGGATTCGTAGAAACCCAGCCATGCACCACATTGTCCTTGTTTTCAGCAGAGTACTGGTACTTGTCATCCACCTGCGAAGGTAAGCAAATCAGTCTTAGCTTCTGAAAAGCAGAGCACCATAGTTACAAACCTCTCCCTTGAGCGCCGAATTATGCGGGTCTTCCAGGATCACAGCTTCAGGATAGGCGAGTGCTTTGCTACGTTCAGGTGATCGGTCACTAGATGTCGGCATTTGTCGGAACACAGTGTCGGAAACAGCCATATATTCGAATCTGCAAAACCGCGAGAGGAAGGAAAAAAACTGTGAGGCTTCTTAAAAGTTGCTCTTGTGAACCTGTCACTCCGTGGCTTAAACGTGATACGGCATTGGTTCATGTTGAAATCGGGCCAGCCTTCGGGCCTCTCAAAAATGGCATAGCTATAAAATCCCGTGTTACCCCGAAGAAGCACGAACCTGCACAGATTAAACGAGTTCATGTCCACCTTTTGAAGTATGGAAGTATGTATAAAATTTCATACCTCTTGTCGATTTGAAGAGGAACCATACTTCGGTCGGAGACATATGGACGAAGAAAAGAGACCTCGATTTTGTTGCCATCGCTAGAAATAACACGAAAGCTCGTAGCGTGGTGCCTGTGTTTTAAGCGTTAGATATCAAAAGTTCCACCGAGGTGGCCGATGTTCTTACACATCAAAGGTGTCCTTTCCTCCGGGGACGTTCCAATTCAGATCCCAGTAACTAAAGAAAAACACTGGCATCAATGGGAGAGATCTTTAGCTTTTAAGTTGGCAACCTCACCCTCGATTTGTTTCAGCATTGGCAACTTCTAGCAGATTGTCGATGCCTCCGTAAGAAATAGACGTGATCAACCCCCCGGGACTCGTCAGTGTGATGCGAACAATTCCATTGTCCAGGACAATCTGCAACAAAAGACGATACGTAGTAAGATAGCCTTGGCACGAAACACTTTCTCGAGCTCTCACGTATTTGCCTTTGTCGACGAGACGAACATCGGAGCCTCGCGATCCTCCTCCTTGTACACGACTGGAGAACATTTTCCTGGAACCGAATCCTCTGGGAAGAAAGAAAGAAAGATGGTCAAAACGAGCATCTAAAAAGCATAGCGAGAAAATCCATCTCGGGAAACCAAAACCACCAACGAGCTCTGGAAGAAATAAGCTTGGCGCGCTTTTACTCAAAGCGAAAGCTCTCTCTTCTTCTTCCTCAATCACTCTTTGGGCTTTTATAAGAGGCTGGAAACGCAAAGCTTGTCTTGGAAGAGAAGCCAAGATCGCTCGCTATAAGCTCCATCGCTCGCTGGCCGCAAAGAAACCTACCGATGATCGCGATAGCGCAGCAAAGATCACATTCACCCCGTCCTTCCATGGATGTGCCCGCATTGCCGTTTCTTGGCGCATCGCGATAACAACCTACCTCTAATCTAAAAATTCCCAATACAAAAACCCCACAAAACTTTCCACGTGAAAGCTCTTTCGCTCACAAAATAAGATCCAAGAAAGAAACAAAGAATTAAAACCGCTGCTGGAACTCTTGGAAAGTTTGGATAGCGAACGGATCAAACAGCCAAGAACTAACGCTTTCTATCGAGAAAGCTTAACTCTTACCCATTGGACGAGACGATCGCGACGATGAAAAAGTAGAGAATGGCGAGGTTCCATTTGTTCATGCTGCCAAGCCTCTAGCAACACCATTCCATGATCCACGGATCGCTTTAGCGGCTCCATGGCCTCTCGCTTAAATATTTCTAAACAATCCCTCCAAGTTCTCCACTAATTGTGCGTGAGCTCTCATTTTATAGCAAGCCACAGATATTCTACTTTTTTGAATTTTAGGGCTTTTTATGGATCGCTAACTGATTTTAGGGTTTTTTGGAAAATGCATGGAGCGCGGCAAATGGCTGGAGCTCGTGGAATCGTGCGCGGATCTGGCCGAGGCGAGGAGAATCCACGCGCGCATCCAATCGGTGGTGGCGCCCGACGATCTCTACGCGCGCAACCGGGTGATCGAGATGTTTGGGCGCTCCGGTGGCCCGATTGACGCGCAGGTGGTCTTCGAATCGATGCCTGCTAAGAACCTCTTCTCGTGGGTTCTCATGATCACGGCGTATGCGAGGAATGGTTGGCTCGAGAGCTCCAGATCCATCTTCGATGCGATGCCCCAGCGGAATCTCGTGGCATGGAATGCTATCGTGGCGGCGTATGCCTCGAATGGGCATCTGGATGGTTCTCAGAGGCTTTTCGATGAGATGCCCGAGCGGAACTTGGTTTCCTGGACATCGATTCTTGTCACGTACTCGCAAAGCGGGTGTTACGACGCGGCAAAGCGAGTGTTTGATGAGATGCCGCAGAGAAATTTGATCTCCTGGACCTCTATGCTTGCAGCAAATGCCAGGAGTGGGTATCTGGAAGAAGCCGAAAGAATATTTAGTGCCATGCCCCAGTGGGATGTGATAGCTTGGAATTGTCTTCTCGCTGTGTATTGTCAAAATCATGATGTTGAGAACGCAAAGAGATTTGTTAGGACTATGGTGGAGTGGGACATTACCTCGTGTAATATAATGCTTTTGCTATATGCCCAAGAAGGGCATTTTTGTAAGTGCAACAGATTTTTTTCTGACATGCCACAGACGGACATAGTGTCTTGGAACACTTATCTCGCCGTTTGCATGACTTTTCGGAAACTGGAGGAGGTTAAGTTTGTGTTTGATAATATGCCGCAGAGAGATGCATTTTCTTGGTCTTCCATGATCACAGCATATGCCCAAGAAGGGTATCTTGCAGAGGCGAGGGCGGTTTTTGATTCACTGCCTTTCCAATATCCAGTAGGAAGGACGTCAATCATGGTTGGTTATGCTCAAACTGGAAACCTTGATGCCGCTTACAAGATCTTCCAAGAGACACCACAGCGAGACCTGTTTGCATGGAATGCAATGCTCGCAATGTTTGCCCAAGACAGCGAGAAGCAAACCAAAACCAGAGGGATGCTTGACGAGCTCAAACTCACCGACAATCCAGACGAGTTCTGCTTCACGGCAGCACTGGTTTCGTGCAGCCACGGCGGGAAGGTTTCTCGAGCAAGGAGCTACTTGGCGTCGATGAGCTGTGACTATGGATTGCCTCCAACCAAGCTCCACTACAGCTGCATGGTGGATCTCCTGGGACGGGCTGGATATCTCCAAGACGCGTGCGAGCTCATGGAATCCATGCCTTTCACTGCCGAGGCATCGGATTGGATCGGCTTTGCGGGAGCTTGCAGCAGCCATAGCTCCCGCTTCCATGGATCGAAGCTCGCGCTTGGGTTGGATCCCAGCAACGCAACGGGGCACATCCTCGTCTCGAACATCCTGTGCATGGGCTGATTGACCTCTTGACTTGGTTTGACTGGTTTCAGAGGTTCTTCCACGGCTAGTCTTCAAGATGAGCTATCAAGTCCATGTAAGTTTCATTGTCCCTGTTCTTGGACCCCGTGTCAAACCCAAACCTGATAAGCAACCTCACCATCTTTCTGTTGTTCATGCCCAAGGCAATATCCATGCTTGAGTATCCTGCTTTCCTTCTCGTGTTTGGATTAGCACCGGCCAACAAAATGATCTCAGCAGTCTCAAAGTGGCTCCCGGAAACAGCTCTCATTAGCGGTGTTTGTGTGATCCATCCTTGTGTGTAGTTCGGGCCATCTACCGGAACACCTTTCTCCAGCAAATGTGATACTATTTCCGAGCTCCCAGTGGAAGCAAATCTTTCCAAGAGCTGTGGTGCCAAAGTTTTCCAGATCCCTGCTTTCTTCGTGATATCTTCAACCTTTTGGATCATCCCTATGCCTGGTTCCCATGATTCTTCCACAAAACTCTTCCCATCTAAGCAAAGCTTTGGGAGCTTTCTCTTGAGTAAACCAATATCAGCCTGTACTACAGCCTCGCAAACGTCGTAGAGAAGACAAGCTTGTCGGTCTTTCTTAGGTATGACTTCACCATCTGAATCGTCATCGAGATCAGGAAGCTCCTCAATGATCTTTGGCTCTTCCGAGCTATCATCCAATTCTTCATCTTCTTTCCAACCACCTTCTTTTACTTGGTCACTTTCCTCGCCATCTCTTGACTTTTCTGCTGCTCTGAGAAAGTCCACGACCTCCAAATTTCCTCGGTCTATAGCAGCCTCTAAAATCTGATCATGGCCACTTTGGCTGATCTTCTCCATTGCATACGCAGCCATTTCCTTACTCCCATGACCCGCTAAGAGCCCCCACAAATTGTTCTTGAAGACACTATGATCGTCGGTGCAAAACGAAACCATCATTCGAAATACCTCCTGGCTGTGTGCATTCCCTTCCTTAGAGCAAGCAAACCTCAGAGGCTCCATTCCACGAAGCCCAGACTCCACCAAGTGACCTCTCAAAAGTGCCAGCACGTATTCATAGTCCCGGAACTCGTGCCCAAAGTAACGAAGGCAGCCAAATTCGTGATTCTCAAATCGTTCCAGGACTTTGGGAGAGATCTGTTTCATACTTTCGCCATTACCTGTTTTGAGGAAGTAGCTTATCTCGAGAAGGCTCGTTGCAACGCTCAAGCTCCCATCATGCACAGCACAGTAGAAAAGCTCCTCGAGATAATCTGTGGTGTCCAGGTCGCGTGGCGTCGTCACAACACCCCCATGCTCGACGAGGAAGAACACCGCTTCGAGTTTCTGTCCTTGGAGGGCATAGTTGAGTGGTCTCCCTGCTACAGATGATTTCCTGTTTACTGTAGCATTCACGTAGTCACTGATCGTGCTTGCCTTGTTTAGCAAAAGCTTCATCATCTCCATCTTTCCCCGGAATGCCAACTTGTGAAACGGCTTAAGCTGTTCACTCCTTGACCAGGTATCGAAGTCCATGTTGATATCCTCGAGAAGAACCCGCAAGACTTCCAAGCTATCACCCTCGCATGCGTCGTGCATCAGCCATTCTTCCTGCGCAACTATAGCTCGCCACCTTTCGCCCAGAAATTTCAGCACGCCATGGCTCCCTGCTTTGACGCAGATGTGGCATAGTTGAGGCACTGCCTTCTTCGGATCAAAGTCCCAGGCTGCCTTGCCAATGATGAACTCTACACCCAGCTTGAAATCCAGCTGGCAAAAGATATCCACCAGCAAAGTTCCGTGAATGTCCACCATCATGTTCTTGGCTGGTTGCCGAGCTATGGCGTCTGGAACTTCGGGAAACCGCGCTTGAAGAACAGCTAGCATGTCTGTATAATCCTTGGAACTCGTAAATTCCTCATCCCAGCTGGAAGAACTGACTTTGCCACTGCTGCAAAGGTTGCTATAAGCTGCTCGGATGTGTACTAGGCATTCCTTTAGAGAAATCCTGTCGTCACGCTCCGCAGAGCAGCATCCATCGACCACGGCAAAGATCTCGTCGAAAACGCTCTCTTTTAGATCCTCCATGCCTTCTGGAAACTTGGAGCTCTATAGGAGACCCTCCCATATACTTGTTCATCACCAAGACCGAGTCCATGTACTCGGGTATCTCACCATCTATAGTCATTTCCACCAGAAGCATCCCCAGCGAGTAGACATCCGAAGGGAATGGATTCGCAAGAACTTCCGGAGGGATCTCGTCTACCGCCTCGTCCAGCTCTGGGGAGATCCAAAACGGTGATCCTCCTAGTGACCTCAAGTAGTCGACATCTTTCTTCCGGAAACTAAACCCAAAATCTATCAGCTTGGGAACCATGAACTCGTCGACCAGCACGTTCTTGCCTTTCAAATCCCCGTGATAAATACCCCGCTGGTGACAAATCGAGAGCCCAATCACGAGCTCCATGAAGATCTCCAGCTTTGTCTTCCACCAAGACCAAGAACACGACGATGGCTTCCCGGATCTCAGGAAAGAATTCAAGTCGGGACCTTGGACGAGCTCCATGACAATGCAAACGCTTTGCATTTCCCGGTTGTGTGTCACACCATAAACGCTTGCAACGTTCCTGGTTCCTTGCAGGATCCGCAGGCTGCTCGCTTCCCTGGTGAGATCTATCACCTCATCGTCGCTGCTGTGAATCGTCTTGACAGCCACGCTCACTGTTTCGTTGTCTCCCTCGCTGGGATTTGATCCGCTGCTGGAGGAGTTGTAGTAGTTATACGAGTCGAAAGGGTCGAAAACGCCTTCGATGCGTTTGGAGTCCCACACGCCTCTGTAGAGCTTGTGCTGGACGCCATAGCTGCGAGTGATGGTACCTTTGAAGATGCTGCCACAGCCGCCAGCGCCAATCTCTGTGAGCTTGCTAAACTCGAGCGTTTCCAGTCGATAAGTTTGGGAACTAGTATATAGATTACCAGCTATAGCGTTGTCTTTGTTCCAGACTACCTGGGCTTGCTCGTATCCAGTGCTCATCCTCTAGGAATGAAGTAGGGTTCCTACTCGCCGATGAGATCTAGGAGGAAGAATTCTAACTTTGACATTGCTTCTTTGACTAGAACTTTGACTAAAGCTTTGACTAATGTTTGACTGAGATTCTTCCAGTTCTTCACTAGGGCTCGAAGTAGTTTCAGGATGGAATCGTCGATGAGAAAGCTCCTGCCAAGCCCGCATCGCCGGACTGGGCTTCTCAAGGATCAGCTCCAACTTGTGCCGAGAAAGGGCGATGGCGGCCGCGAGGATCGCTACGAGATTGCGCCAATCTCCGACCCCCTCTCCTTCGACAAGGGCTTCTTTCTCTTCATCCGGGCGTGTCAGCTCCTCACGCGCAAGATGGAAGGAGTGACAATTGTGGTGGGAGTTGCCGGCCCCTCGGGCGCTGGTAAGACCGTCTTCACGGACAAGGTCGCGAGCTTCTTGCCCGGGATTGCGATCATTTGCATGGACAACTACAACGATTCCAGCCTTGTCATCGACGGGAACTACGATGGTAAGAATCCAAACAAGGTGTGTGTTGTTCTTTGTTCTTTCGTTTCTATTCGATAGTTTTGGTTGTTTTGCTTTCGTGCTGATAGATCCCAGGATCGTGGACTACGAAATTCTTCTAGACAACATCAAGAGCTTGAGAGCTGGGAACTCTGCCGACATTCCGATATATGACTTCAAGCTCAGTCGTCGAGTTGGCTATAGGTGAGTTGTCTTTCCTTCCTTTTTGCTCGCATTGGGATCAAGGACCAAGTATGTTCTTGCGTTGTTTCCAGGCGTCTGGAGCATCCATCGACGAGAATTGTGATCGTGGAAGGGATATATGCTTTGTGTGAGAAGCTACGTCCATTCCTGGATCTGCGTGTCTCTATAACCGGAGGAGTCCATTTTGATCTCGTCAAGCGGGTTCTCCGTGATATCAATCGCTCCGGCCAAGCTCCGGAAGACATCATCCACCAGATATCAGAAACGGTGATTTCGTATGTTCTTGTGAACAGCAGTGGTTTCATAATTCTCTCCTTTTCATCTCTTTGTTGTTTTTCGCACTTAACTTTGTGTCGTTGCCAGGTTTATCCCATGTACAAGGTGTTCATAGAGCCGGATCTAGCAACAGCACACATCAAAGTAGTCAACAAGTTTAATCCTTTCTTAGCTTTTTTGTTCTTGAGGTTTCTGTATCTCACCAAGTTTTGACAGATACAAGGCAAAGATCGATCGCTCGTCGCGGATATCGGGAAGAAGCTGGGGCTCGAAGGCTCGTACATTCCACGATCTTATATAGAACAAATACAACTGGAGAAACTCACTGCCGAAGTAGTGGTATGGAAAAGAATCGACGTGTTCTTCTCATCTCGATCGTCCAAACAGGCATTGCCGGAGGACCTCAAGAACAAATTAAGCCTGTAAACTACCACTGTTCCGGTAAGTCCAGTTTCATCCAAAACTTATAGCAGAAGGTATGAAGAAATTCTCGTTTTTCCAAGCTCAAAAACTTCCTTTTTTTCTACAGCTTGAGCTGGAATACCTCGAGGTTTGTCATTTTGTTTTTCTTCCGATCTCCAAAACACTCGATTCACAGAGTTAAGTGTTTGATTCGGTGGTGTCGCCCGACGGTCTCTACGCGCGCAACCGGGTGATCGAGATGTTTGGGCGCTCCGGTGATTGACCGATTGACGCGCAGGTGGTCTTCGAATCGATGCGTGCTAAGAACCTCTTCTCCTGGGTTCTCATGATCACGGCGTATGCGAGGAGTGGTTGGCTCGAGAGCTCCAGATCCATCTTCGCATGGAATGCTATCGTGGCGTCGTATGCCTCGAATGGGCATCTGGATGGTTCTTAGAGGCTTTTTAATGAGATGCCCGAGCAGAACTTGGTTTCCTGGACATCGATTCTTGTCACGTACTCGCAAAGCGGGTGTTACAACACGGCTAGGCGAGTGGTTGATGAGATGCCGCAGAGGAATTTGATCTCCTGGACCTCTATGCTTGCAGCAAATGCCGGGAGTGGGTATCTGGCAGAAGCCGAAAGAATATTTAGTGCCATGCCCCAGTTGGATGTGATAGCTTGGAATTGTCTCCTCGCTGTGTATTGCCAAAATCATGATGTTGAGAACGCAAGGACATTTGTTAGGACTATCGTGGAGTGGGACATTAATTCCTGTAATATAATGCTTTTGCTATATGCCCAAGAAGGGCATTTTTGTATGTGCAACAGATTTTTTCCGACATGCCGCAGACGGACATAGTGTCTTGGAACACTTATCTCGCCATTTGCATGAATTTTCGGAAATTGGAGGAGGGTAAGTTCGTGTATGATAATATGCCGCAGAGAGATGCATCTTCTTGGTCTTCCATGATCACAGCATATGCCCAAGAAGGGTATCTTGCAGAGGCGAGGGCGGTTTTTGATTCACTGCCTTTCCAATATCCAGTAGGAAGGACGTCAATCATGGTTGGTTATGCTCAAACTGGAAACCTTGATGCCGCTTACAAGATCTTCCAAGAGACACCACAGCGAGACCTGTTTGCATGGAATGCAATGCTCGCAATGTTTGCCCAAGACAGCGAGAAGCAAACCAAAACCAGAGGGATGCTTGACGAGCTCAAACTCACCGACAATCCAGACGAGTTCTGCTTCACGGCAGCGCTGGTTTCGTGCAGCCATGGCGGGAAGGTTTCTCGAGCAAGGAGCTACTTGGCGTTGATGAGCTGTGACTATGGAGTGCCTCCAACCAAGCTCCACTACAGCTGCATGGTGGATCTCCTGGGACGGACTGGATATCTCCAAGACGCGCGCGAGCTCATGGAATCCATGCCTTTCACCGCCGAGGCATCGGATTGGATTGGCTTTGCGGGAGCTTGCAGCAGCCATAGCTCCCGCTTCCGCGGATCGAAGCTCGCGCTTGGGTTGGATCCCAGCAACGCAACGGGGCACATCCTCGTCTCGAACATCCTGTGCATGGGCTGATTGACCTCTTTGACTTGTTTTGACTGGTTTCAGAGGTTCTTCCACGGCTAGTCTTCAAGATGAGCTATCAAGTCCATGTAAGTTTCATTGTCCCTGTTCTTGGACCCCGTGTCAAACCCAAACCTGATAAGCAACCTCACCATCTTTCTGTTGTTCATGCCCAAGGCAATATCCATGCTTGAGTATCCTGCTTTCCTTCTTGTGTTTGGATTAGCACCGGCCAACAAAATGATCTCAGCAGTCTCAAAGTGGCTCCCGGAAAGAGCTATCATTAGCGGTGTTTGTGTGATCCATCCTTGTGTGTAGTCCGGGCCATCTACCGGAACACCTTTCTCCAGCAAATGTAATACCATTTCCGAGCTCCCAGCATAAGCAAATCTTTTCAAAAGCTCTGGTGCCAAAGTTTTCCAGATCCCTGCTTTCTTGGTGATATCTTCAACCTTTTGGATCATCCCTATGCCTGGTTCCCATGATTCTTCCACAAAACTCCTACCATCTAAGCAAAGCTTTGGGAGCTTTCTCTTGAGTAAACCAATATCAGCCTGTACTACAGCCTCGCAAACGTCGTAGAGAAGATAAGCTTGTCGGTCTTTCTTAGGTATGACTTCACCATCTGAATCGTCATCGAGATCAGGAAGCTCCTCATTGATCTTTGGCTCTTCCGAGCTTGATGACAGTTCTGAATCATCCAATTCTTCATCTTCTTTCCCATCACCTTCGTCTTTTACTTGGTCACTTTCCTCGCCATCTCTTGACTTTTCTGCTGCTTTGAGAAAGTCCACGACCTCCAAATTTCCTTGGTCTATAGCAGCCTCTAAAATCTGCTCATGGCCGCTTCGGCTAATCTTCTCCATTGCATACGCAGCCATTTCCTTACTCCCATGACCCCCTAAGAGCTTCCACAATTTGTCCTCTAAAACACTACTATCGTCGTTGCAAAACGAAACCATCATTTGAAATACCTCCTGGCTGTGTGCATTCCCTTCCTTAGAGCAAGCAAACCTCAGAGGCTCCATTCCACGAAGCCCAGACTCCACCAAGTGACCTCTCAAAAGTGCCAGCACGTATTCATGGTCCCGGAACTCGTGCCCGAAGTAATCAAGGCAGCCAAATTCGTGATTCTCAAATCGTTCCAAGACTTTGGAAGAGATCTGTTTCATACTTCCGCCATTGCCTGTCTTGAGGAAGTAGCTTATCTCGAGAAGGCTCGTTGCAACGCTCAAGCTCCCATCATGCACAGCACAGTAGAAAAGCTGCTCGAGATAATCTGTGGTGTCGAGATAATCGCGTGGCGTCGTCACAACACCCCCATGCTCGATGAGGAAGAACACCGCTTCGACTTTATCTCCTTGGATGGCATAGTTGAGGGGTCTCGCTGCTACAGATGATTTCCTGTTTACTGTAGCATTCACGTAGTCACCGATCGTGCTTGCCTTGTCTAGCAAAAGCTTCATCATCTCCATCTTTCCGTGGAATGCCAACTTGTGAAACGGCTTAAGCTGTCCGCTCCTCGGCCAGGTATCGAACTCCATGTTAATATCCTCGAGAAGAACTTGCAAGACTTCCAAGCTATCACCCTCGCATGCGTCGTGCATCAGCCATTCTTCCTGCGCAACTATAGCTCGCCACCTTTCGCCCAGAAATTTCAGCACTCCATGGCTCCCTGCTTTGACGCAGATGTGGCATAGTCGAGGCACTGCCTTCTTCGGATCAAAGTCCCAGGCTGCCTTGTCAATGACGAACTCTACACCCAGCTTGAAATCCAGCTGGCAGAAGAGATCCACCAGCAAAGTTCCCTGAATGTCCACCATCATGTTCTTGGCTGGTTGCCGAGCTATGGCGTCTGGAACTTCGGGAAACCGCGCTTGAAGAACAGCTAGCATGTCTGTATAATCCTTGGAACTCGTAAATTCCTCATCCCAGCTGGAAGAACTGACTTTGCAACTGCTGCAAAGGTTGCTATAAGCTGCTCGGATGTGTACTAGGCATTCCTTTAGAGAAATCCTGTCGTCACGCTCCGCAGAGCAGCATCCATCGACCACGGCAAAGATCTCATCGAAAACGCTCTCTTTTAGATCCTCCATGCCTTCTGGAACTTGGAGCTCTATAGGAGACCCTCCCATATACTTGTTCATCACCAAGACCGAGTCAATGTACTCGGGTATCTCACCATCTATAATCATTTCCACCAGAACCATCCCCAGCGAGTAGACATCCGAAGGGAATGGATTCGCAAGAACTTCCGGAGGGATCTCGTCTACCGCCTCGTCCAGCTCTGGGGAGATCCAAAACGGTGATCCTCCTAGTGACCTCAAGTAGTCGACATCTTTCTTCCGGAAACTAAACCCAAAATCTATCAGCTTGGGAACCATGAACTCGTCGACCAGCACGTTCTTGCCTTTCAAATCCCCGTGATAAATACCCCGCTGGTGACAAACCGAGAGCCCAATCACGAGCTCCATGAAGATCTCCAGCTTTGTCTTCCACCAAGACCAAGAACACGACGATGGCTTCCCGGATCTCAGGAAAGAATTCAAGTCGGGACCTTGGACGAGCTCCATGACAATGCAAACGCTTTGCATTTCCCGGTTGCGTGTCACACCATAAACGCTTGCAACGTTCCTGGTTCCTTGCAGGATCCGCAGGCTGCTCGCTTCCCTGGTGAGATCTATCACGTCATCATCGCTGCTGTGAATCGTCTTGACAGCCACGCTCACTGTTTCGTTGTCTCCCTCGCTGGGATTTGATCCGCTGCTGGAGGAGTTGTAGTAGTTATACGAGTCGAAAGGGTCGCCTTCGAAGTCCCACACGCCTCTGTAGAGCTTGTGCTGGACGCCATAGCTGCGAGTGATGGTACCTTTGAAGATGCTGCCACAGCCGCCAGCGCCAATCTCTGTGAGCTTGCTAAACTCGAGCGTTTCCAGTCGATAAGTTTGGGAACTAGTATATAGATTACCAGCTATAGCGTTGTCTTTGTTCCAGACTACCTGGGCTTGCTCGTATCCAGTGCTCATCCTCTAGGAATGAAGTAGGGTTCCTACTCGCCGATGAGATCTAGGAGGAAGAATTCTAACTTTGACATTGCTTCTTTGACTAGAACTTTGACTAAAGCTTTGACTAATGTTTGACTGAGATTCTTCCAGTTCTTCACTAGGGCTCGAAGTAGTTTCAGGATGGAATCGTCGATGAGAAAGCTCCTGCCAAGCCCGCATCGCCGGACTGGGCTTCTCAAGGATCAACTCCAACTGGTGCCGAGGAAGGGCGATGGCGGCCGCGAGGATCGCTACGAGATTGCGCCAATCTCCGACCCCCTCTCGTTCGACAAGGGCTTCTTTCTCTTCATCCGGGCGTGTCAGCTCCTCACGCGCACGATGGAAGGAGTGACAATTGTGGTGGGAGTTGCCGGCCCCTCGGGCGCTGGTAAGACCGTCTTCACGGACAAGGTCGCGAGCTTCTTGCCCGGGATTGCGATCATTTGCATGGACAACTACAACGATTCCAGCCTTGTCATCGACGGGAATTACGATGGTAAGAATCCAAACAAGGTGTGTGTTGTTCTTTGTTCTTTCGTTTCTATTCGATAGTTTTGGTTGTTTTGGTTTCGTGCTGATAGATCCCAGGATCGTGGACTACGAAATTCTTCTAGACAACATCAAGAGCTTGAGAGCTGGGACCTCTGCCGACATTCCGATATATGACTTCAAGCTCAGTCGTCGAGTTGGCTATAGGTGAGTTGTCTTTCCTTCCTTTTTGCTCGCATTGGGATCAAGGACCAAGTATGTTCTTGCGTTGTTTCCAGGCGTCTGGAGCATCCATCGACGAGAATTGTGATCGTGGAAGGGATATATGCTTTGTGTGAGAAGCTACGTCCATTCCTGGATCTGCGAGTCTCTATAACCGGAGGAGTCCATTTTGATCTCGTCAAGCGGGTTCTCCGTGACATCAATCGCTCCGGCCAAGCTCCGGAAGACATCATCCACCAGATTTCAGAAACGGTGATTTTGTATGTTCTTGTGAACAGCAGTAGTTTCATAATTCTCTCTTTTTCATCTCTTTGTTGTTTTTCGCACTTAACTTTGTGTCGTTGCCAGGTTTATCCCATGTACAAGGTGTTCATAGAGCCGGATCTAGCAACAGCACACATCAAAGTAGTCAACAAGTTTAATCCTTTCTCGGGATTTCAGAGTCCAACTTACATCCTAAAGGTTTTGGAGATTTCCTTCGTTCTTTCTTTTCTTTTTCTGATTCAAAGTTTTCGATGCTCCAGTCTTCTCGTCATGTCACGGAAGAAGAGATCAAAGCTGTCATTGGCTCCAAGTTCACTGAAGCAACAGAAGATACTTACGATATCTATCTCTTGCCTCCAGGCGAAGACCCGGAAACTTGCCAGTCTTATCTTCGCATGAGAAATCGCGATGGAAGATACAGTTTGATCTTCGAGGTCTTTTAGAAAAAATGCTCCATCCAAGATCTATCTTTGTCACTTACCATGACCATGTTTCTCATTTTTCTCTAGGAACTTGTGACCGATGAGGATTTTATCATCTCGCCAAGGATCACTTTTGACGTGAGCGTGAGGCTCTTGGGAGGCCTCATGGCTCTTGGATACGAGATGGCCACCATTATGAAGCGGTCGAGCCGGGTGTTTTGTGACGAGACTGAGAAGATCGTCGTCAAGATTGACAAGCTCGAGCAAGTCCAGCGAAAGTATGTCCAGGTAGATCCTTTCTTAGCTTTTTTGTTCTTGAGGTTTTTGTATCTCACCAAGTTTTGACAGATACAAGGCAAAGATAGATCGCTCGTCGCGGATATCGGGAAGAAGCTGGGGCTCGAAGGCTCGTACATTCCACGATCTTATATAGAACAAATACAACTGGAGAAACTCACTGCCGAAGTAGTGGTATGGAAAAGAATCGACGTGTTCTTCTCATCTCGATCGTCCAAACAGGCATTGCCGGAGGACCTCAAGAACAAATTAAGCTTGCAAACTACCACTGTTCCGGGAAGTCCAGTTTCATCCAAAACTTATAGCAGAAGGTATGAAGAAATTCTCGTTTTTCCAAGCTCAAAAACTTCCTTTTTTTTCTACAGCTTGAGCTGGAATACCTCGAGGTTTGTCATTTTGTTTTTCTTCCGATCTCCAAAACACTCGATTCACAGAGTTAAGTGTTTGATAGCTTGAGAAAGCAGCCGGAAAGAAAGCCTCCACCGCTGAAGATCGAAAACCTTCAGAGAATTCAAGACGATCGAGGATCGGAGTCTCCGTTGACAGATCAAGTGAGTGATAAAGTTTCCAAAGATCCAACTTTTCTTTTCTTCGCAGGTGTATCCTCGTGTTGTCGAGCAACTTGCGAATGTCAATGAAAAACTCGACGAGCTCGTCTCAAGGCTCGCAGAGCTGGAGAAGAAACTAATCACGCCTTCTTCAGCAGTCCCTATAATCACTCCTCGACGAGTTTCTAGCGGGTCCAACGACGAACAAGTGCTGAGCAACGAGGTAAAGTTCTCTGCGAGTAATTTTCACCCAAAGTTTCACAAACTTCCAGGTGAGATCTCTTGCTCGAGGCCAGCATGACATGAACACGCAGCTGGATCTCCTCACAAACTTCATCCGCCAGAGGCAACTCCTCCCGATCGAGCAAGGTGGTCTAAGCTTGTACCCAAATCCAAAGTTTTTCCTCGTTGGTAGCCTCGCTTTCATTGCCTGTTCATGGTTTCTCGTGAACGCGAGAAAGGCTTGATCGAGAGAAAGCTTCCAATGTACAAAGTAAAGTTCATATTGATGTAAGAAGTTCTCACAGTTTCGTCCTTCCTCGCCCTCTAAGTTCTCAGCCTCTTCTTGGGCTTGGCAACAAAATCTTTGTCTTCTTCGTCCTCGGATTCCTCTCCGCGCTTCGACTTGGCCTTTGTCTTCGCCATTCTTGAAGCAATAGGAGCGTTGTCTTCATCATCGTCTTCCGACTCTTCTTCCTCTTCGCTCTTCTTCGTAGCCTTGGTTTTCGCAGCTCTCGAGGCAATCGGAGCGTTGTCTTCATCGTCTTCCTCTGATTCTTCTTCGCTCGTCTTTGCCTTGGACTTGGTTCTCGACATTCTCGAAGCAATAGGAGCATCGTCGTCGTCGGACTCTTCTTCCTTCTTGGCCTTGGCTTTGGCTTTCGCACCTCTCGAAGCAACAGGAGCGTTGTCTTCATCGTCTTCCTCGGACTCCTCCTCTTCGCTCTTCTTTGCCTTGGCCTTCGCTTTCGACTTTGGAGGAGGCTCCTTGTCCTTGGGCTTAGATTTCGACGCAGCAGCCGCGGGCTTCTTGGAGGAGCTTCCATTCGTTTTAGCAGCAGCACCTTTCACTGGAGTTGACGTCGAGGCACCTTTCACAGGAGTCGATGGCTGCTTGGACTTCTTTTGTTGATTTCGCTTGTCAAAAGCGGCCTTTGCTTCGTCCTCGGGGAGTAGCCCGTGCTCCATCAACCTGGAACATCAAGCTCTAGTTCACAATGAAGAGAAAGAAAATAAAACGTACCAGATCTCAGCCATCTCACTGGTAGGAATTTGCTCACGAGTGCTCTCGTAAAAAATTCTCAAGGGATCTCTCTGCGAAGGACAACGAGTGACTTATCAGCCAGACGATACGAACCCACGCTCACCTCCTCTGGAATCTCATACTTTTGTCCCGGAAGATCGAAAACCTTTTTCTCCCTCACCACTGTTTTCTTCTTCACGATTCTTTTCTTCACAACTTTCCCAGTCCCCGGCTGTGGAAATCAATGAAAGCATTCTCACTGGATGGCGAAAGCCAAGCGATGGATGACAGAGCTTACCTCTACCACCTCCTTGTCCTGGTTCTCGACTTGTTCTTGCACCACCAGCGTCTTTTCCACTCCATTCTCGTGCTCTTGCTTGGCGCTAACTCTCCCCACCATTTCGCTCACCTCTTTCTCATTTGGAGCAGCCTTCTTTGTCACAGTCTTGGACACCACCACGGCCTCCACAGCAGGCTCCGCCGGCGCCGCTTCTTCATCCAAATCCTCCTTCTTCTTCACCGCCTTGGATTCCTTCTCCTTCTTCACCGCCGCCTTGGTCGCTGCCGATCCCTTCTTCGCAGCCGTGGCATCGCTCTTCTTCGCGCCGGCCTCCTTCTTCACCTTCATCGAGGAGCTATCTCCAAGAGCCCTAAATTTCGGCCAAGAGCCCTAATTTTTACTTCCTCTCCCCTTTATGGTGCCATGGCTCGTGGCTCTCTGCGCGCTCCGCTTCGATGTGGAGCAAGGGCAGGTGATGGATTACTGCTTCCCTCCCGATCGCCTCACCGAGATCGAGCGATCCCACATCGCGCTGTGCGCCTTCCCGGATTCGCAGCAGCAGCGCCAGCGGCAGCATTCGTCGCAGCGCACGGCAATCCACGATTCGGTCTTCTTCTTCCGGATCCCGCGTAGCAGCGGCGCCAAGAATCACAAGCATCTCTTCGGCTACGTCTTCAATCGCCAGCGCCAGGACGAGCGGTTGATCCGGGGCGGCGACCAGAAATCCGTGGTAATCCTCTCCTATTTTCCCTACTGGAGCTCCATCTTCAAGCCGCTCGTCCAGATCGCCGGCCCTCTCTTCTTCGACAGCGGCAGCGCGGCGCTGGAGAGGATCTCCTCGATAATCTCCTCCACCTGGCCGCCGCCGCCGCCCAATCCCAAGATCCAGGCCGGATTGGAGCTCCCGGTGGTGAACATGGTGATCCGGGTCACGAATCTGGCTCCTCTCCCCGATCAAGGTATCGTGTTCCACGATGTGGATCTCTTCGCGGTGCTCAAGGGTGTTTTGATGCAGCTTTGGCTGCTCTGGGAGCTCGCGCTCGTCGGCGAGCCGCTGCTCGTCGTGGCTCCCTCTCCATCCGTCTCTTGCGAGGCAGTGGCAGCGATCTCCAGCCTGCTAGCTCCGATTCCATGCAGCTCGGATCTCCGCCCCTACTTCACGATCCACGACCCCGACTTCCACACGGATTTGGCAGCGTCGTCGTCCATCCTTCTCGGCGTCACCAATCTCTTCTTTCTCCCGGCATTCTCGTCCTCCAAGAGACTCCCCAGCGTCGTCTCCCTCCTCGATCCTCACCACCACCACCACCAGTTCCAGCAGCTCAAGAAGTTCGTCGACAAGAAGCCGTGGAGTTCTTTGCCTTGGACGCAGCGCCGCCATAGCCAGGCTGTGTGGAGCACCCACGCCCCGGCCACCAAGCCGGACACCTCGGTTCTCAACAGGCTAGTCGACGCGATTCCATCCTCGCCAAGGATGGACGAATCCATGTCTCTCGTCAACAGTGACATCCTCCGCCGCCACTTCGAGGAGCTCACCACCAACTTTCTCGCTCCCATCGCGCCATACTTCGCAGTGCCATCTTCTGGATCAAACAATCCTTTCGTTGATCCGCCACCTCTGCCAGCTTTCGACGAGCAACGGTTCCTGAGCGCGCTGGCGACCAGGGGTCCCGGGAAGTTTCTGGCCAAGAGGCTTCGTTCCAACTGGATCGACTTGTACAGGTACTTGGTTCTGCAATCTTTCGAAGTTTTTCTCACTCTTGGGTTTGTTCCAACTTTGCCACCAGACGATTCCTCCGTGGCCCAAACTTCATGCCGTGGTTTCGATCCAGACGTGCAAATGCCGAGAGAGAGCAGCGGCGGATCTGGAGGCAAGCGCGTGCCCGGGCCGACGTGCGGACCATCGTGTCCAAGATGCCCGAGCTGGAGCTCGTCGAGACTTTCAACGCTATTCTACGCCATCTAGTCGCCGAGCTCGACCTCCAGGTATACACCAGAAGGCTCGAACATCATTTCTAAAAGTTCTCTCTTTTCTCCAGATGTCGCAAACCCAGAGTTTTCCGGAGAAGCTCCGGGCCGATTTGCGAGTCGTCTTCGACATGCTACCGAAAGACACCCAGCAATTGCTGCTGCTGAATCCACAGCACGCATCGCTGCTCGATCCCAAGACGAGCAACAGCAGCGGAATCAGCAGGAGTAGCAGCGGCAGTAGCAGCACCAAGTTGCCCGGGAGACCGTCAATCCACATATCGTGGTCTTCTCAAGCCACACCCGCGGCACCATTGTCACTTTCGAGGAGGAACAGCCCTTTGGCATTGTCAGGAAGGCTGGCGCAGGAGCTAGCCAGCGATCCTTTGGACTTGGACAAAGCATAATCGTGGAATATTTCGGAAAGCTTTGAAGGTTCTTTCTCCTGTAGAACATAGAAAATCTTTGTCAGCTTTGCCGGGACCAAGTCTACTCCGATCCATGGAGGTAAGAACTTGGCGAGTTTTACATCACAACTCGTGACCATCTCCCACAGATCGACGATGTCATCGGCCAAGCTCAAGCTACCAAGTTGTTCCAGAGGCCGACGTTTCCAGAGCAAGACGAAGCAGCTCAGTGTTAGAGTTCCGATCGTTCGAAGCGTGGAGGAGCAATGCTTCGCATCATCAATCAGCCAGCTTGTCTTCGACAGAAACAAACTCCGCTGTCAACTTGGCCATTCAGCAACAAGAGTTAAAGCAAAAAGCGATCACAGCGGAGAGTACAAACGATCTTTCCTCTTGATATGCTATGTTGAAAGCGAGCGAGAGATTCGAGGAGTGAGTGGAAGCTTGTGTTTCTGAGAGTTGAAGGCTAATATCCTTGCTACATTGAGTTTGGAACTTCCACATTCACAATCCTCCCATCTTTCTAGTCGGATATTTTGACGAGCTGCGAAAACTACATGTACTATCGGAAACCCAACCAAATTCCTGGGTCTGACATTGACATGCTCTTTACAGGGCTGAAAATTCGAGCAATGCCGCCAGGCGACATTTCACTGGGAGGCGTCGGAATCATCTGGAGACCGGGAGATGTTCTCTTCACATAGAGAACACGCCACAGCTCCAGCGATGCCTCGCTCTTCCCGGACGAAAGAAGCGCTCCGTGTTGCAACTTCCAGGGTATAGGACAACTAGAGTAGAAAAGGGAGCTTTCTCCCTTTTCCTTTTTCTACAGGACAAAGGAAAGGTGGTGGGAGAATATCTTCCCAGCAAGAAACCTGTATTAGGATCTTTGCTCGTCCCCCACTGCGTCTATGGATGACGAGTTGTTCTTCGACAGGGAGAGGGAGATGCAGGAGCTGCTGACGCTTTTGGAGGTGGGTGCCATGCCCAACATGATAGTACTCATCGGCCCCGCCAACTCAGGCAAGAGTGCCCTCCTGCATCGCCTCCACAGTCTGTGGGAGGCTGACCAACGCCTCAAGGCCACGATGCCCGTGTTCTATCTCGACATGAGGCTTGCAGACGTGCACACTCCCGCGCTGGCCGCAGCTAAGATTGCCAATCAGCTGCGCACCTGGCTTTCGTGGTTTTGGAAGCTGGGGACAGCCGCGGCTACGAGCCTGAAGATCACGTTCAAGGGTGTCAGTTCGGATGCAATGAGCCTCGCCAGTGTCCTCAAGAAGGAGCCACAGTCGGATCTGGCCTCGGTCATGGCCGCCTTCACAGGTTTGGCGTATGCCGACTCCAATATCAGGCCCGTGTTCATCATTGACGACGTGGACAAGCTCAAGAGATGGGACGATAAAGATCTGGACATTCTGCTGCAGGGTTTTGTCGCCATGACCAAGCAAGACCATCGAGCCGTGGTCATCATGTCCACTTCGGACGACCTCTTCCGGCAGTGGTTTCAGGGGCACGTCCATTCGTCACAGTGGACTCCGCTGGGCGTTGGCCACTTCAGCAAGGAGCATGCGAGGCAGCTCTACTGCAGGCTACTCAGGGAGCGCGAGGTCCAGCAACCAGATGTCACTGATGAGGAGTGGGAGAGGATATATGCAGTTTGCGGTGGCAGCCCGCTTGATCTAGCGAACCTCGTCACGGGCGTCTTCAAGCGCGGGAAGCAGATGGAAGCGGTTCTAGACGGCATGGTAGACGCGGCAAAGACTAGCGTGGAGACCGGGGCGCAGGCTATCAAGGGAGAACTCGGCTGGGATGGGGCGAAGTTTAAGTCTGTGGCGCGCCTCATCCTGCAGACCAACGGGGCGGTTGGTATTAGGACTGTCTATCGCAAGGCATTCGGTGGTAACGTGAATGAGGCCCGAGCACAGCTTCGAGCAATGCTCAAGGCCAACGTGATCCATGTCAGGTATGCACCGGCCGACGTTTTCTACGATGACCTTCACAGGGGCAACGACAAGAGCAAGGACTTTGTCATGGCCGTGTCCCCTCCGCAGCTCGTCGCCATGCGGGTGTACTTGGAAGAGGAAGAGCAAGAAGAAGCATTGCCATGAAGGTGTCAATTCTCTAAAGGTCTCAATTCAGGTAGTGTGTCATGAGGTGCACTCAAACAGGAGTTGGAGCTCTAAAATTTTTGTGTTGTATCATTTGGAGTTATGATGTTTGTTGATTTACTATGTTTTTCTATATTTTGTGATATATTAAATCTATTCCTTCTAGATAATGTAACATTTTTTGTCAGATCCAACTTAGTGAACTAACAACTCCACCCAACTGGGCGAGGAGGGTATTGTTTTGATGGAGTGGATGTGTTGTGGGTGGTGATGGTTGATGAAGAGGACAATCTAGTGAGCTATAGTTTGAGTAGCAAGCAGTGGAGAGTCCACTGCTCTAGTGGGCCTTTCAAAGTAGAGATGCGTTCATGTGTTTTTGTAGACACTGGATAAAAACTAAAGACTCCGAGCTTTTAGAGAGAAATAGTATTGATACGATTTGGAAAAACAAATGGTCCTACTTCGTTATCTAGTAATGTACCTTTTCGTCGTTTAATAATTGCTTTTTGTTTCTAGTTTTAAAGCTCTCGAACTTTGCCAGAGGCTACCTTCAGGGCCCAAACTTCATGCCACGGTTTCGCTCAAAGACGTGCCAATGCCGAGAGAGAGCAGCGGCTGAGTGTGTGCTATGTTGTCTAGCTGGAGCTCTATGAGCTCGACCTCCAGGTATACACCAGAAAGTTAAAGCACTTCTAAGTTTTCTCACAATCCAAACGCAAGGAGGAAAGATTGTCTTGGATAAGCTCTGAACGGAGTAGTGTTCTGAAGAAAACCCTGCAATTACACCTCACTGCTCAAAGAGTCTGCCGGATAATGCAGGGTAAAAATAAAATTAGCTTATCCAAACTAGTTGCTGTTGATTGGCTCTATAGACAATTACTATGTTTCAGGGTGAATTCCGGCTTGGCTTGGCAAGCCTTTTTATTGTCTTATGCGGTCAACTTCGATACAATCAATCATTGTCGAACTTAGTTCGCGCAAAATAGCTTATGAGCTTGCAAAACTAATACAGAACATCATATCTTATCAACCTGAGCTTGTAAGATTTAATTTTTTTTGAATTCCTTAATATGATAATTAAGAATTAAAAAATCCAGAAAGGTCAGTAGGGCTATTAGGGCTAGACGATGGCGAGCCCCTCAAACTCGTCTGGAAGCATCCACCAAAGAGAAAGACTCCCAAAGCTTCGGAGGCACCAGCGATCAATGCCACGGGTAGAGAATCTTTTCTCCCGCCGGACGCACCGCGAAAGAGGGTCCAAAGATGTGGGCAGGACAGTTGTAGTTCTCCGCAGGAGCAGCAGCGAGCGATTCCATACGATCAGGAGGAGAATCGAGAGCTAGGGCTTCTAGATAGGGACCTCGAAACGCTAGTTTTGGAACGCATCCCTCTCGCCTCGCGCATGACAGCCCGGGCAGTGTCTCGCGCCTGGAATTCCAAGCTCTCCACTCGTCCCCAGGCCACGCTGGTGGTGCTCAACGCCCGGAACTCCCGCCAGCTCATCGCCTTTGACACGCGCCACGGTGTCTGGGCAGCGCTGCCCGACGCTCGCTCCCTGCCAGTGGGAGCCTCGCGCCTGCTTGGGGCAGCTGGTGACGTGGCGCTCGCCAAGTCCGAGTGCCCGGGCAGGCTGTTGGTGGGCAGCCCGCTGGGAGGTGTCTGGGCTGACGTGGTTTTACCGCCAATGTGGCATTCCGACCTGCCAGGAGCTCCCATGCACTTCCTCGCAAGGCGACCGCACGATACCTTCAAGGTCATTTCCATCTACGGCCACCAAGGCAATGTGATTGTCTACGACTCCAGCAAGCCGGGTCATTGGTCCACGTGTAATCCAATCCCTGATTGGCATCCCCCTGGCTAACACACTATTACTGGTGACAGGATCTACTACGAGGACACGTCCCATATAGTTTGCTACTCCTTGCTTGACCAGTCAACGCAATATACTGTGTTAAGGTGGCCCCTTGATTGCATGGCCGACTCTGGCGATGGAAAAATGGTCTACTGTGGCGGTCATCTCTTTGTTATCGATGTTAGGACGGATTGGTTTGGGAGAATCATTGAGCCGTCACCTTTACATACAATAGTGGTGTGGAGATTTCTGGGGGAGAGTGGTGGATGGGTTGTGGAGTTCAAATGCCCGGTTGGGGCGAGGAGGACGAGCAACGGGTATTGTTTTGATGGAGTGGATGTGTTGTGGGTGGTGATAGTTGATGAAGAGGGCAGTGTAGAGAATCTAGTGAGCTATAGTTTGAGTAGCAAGCAGTGGAGAGTCCACTGCTCGAGTGGGCCTTTCAAAGTAGAGACAAGTTCATGTGTTTTTATAGATACTCGCTAACAATTAAAGACTAAATGGTATTTGGAGAAACAAACGGTCCTTCATCATTATCTAGCAATGCTCCTTTTCGTTTTGGTCTGGCATATAGTATTCTTTGTTTCTAGTTTAACTCTCTCGAACTTTGCCAGAGGCTACCTTCAGGGCCCAAGCTTCATGTTTCGCTCAAAGACGTGCCAATGCCGAGAGAGAGCAGTGGTGGATCTGGAGGCGAGTGCGTGCTTGAGCCGGCCATGTTGTCTAGCTGGAGCTCTATGATTTTTCTGCATTATCCGGCTGGCTCTCACTAGGTGTAATTGCAGGGTTTTCTTCAAAACTTCAGGGCTTCTCCCAAACGGGAATCTTTTCTCCTTGAGTTTGCGTCAAGAGAAAACTTAGAAGTGTTCTAAGTTTCTGGTGTATACCTGGAGGTCGAGCTCAAAATTAGCTTATCCATACTATTATGAGATAGTTGCTGTTGATTGGCTCTATAGACAATTCCTAGCAAAGTTCGACAATGATTGATTATATCGAAGTTGACCTGTTTTCAGGGAGCTGCATTGTTGAATTCGGGCTTGGCAAGCTTACAAGGTAGTTCTTTGTATGAGGGAAGAGGCGCAAAGTAATTTATAAACTTGCGAAACTAATAGTTGTACATATGATAATTAAGAATTTATTAATCTGAAGAAATCCATAAGTATGCGAGTATATAAGATACGAGGCTATTAGGGCTAGACGATGGCGCGTAAGCCACTAAGTAGGACTAAACTCGTCTGGAAGCATCCACCAAAGAGAAAGACTCCCAAAGCTTCGGAGCCGCCAGCGATCAATGCCCCGGGTAGAAAATCTTTTCTCCCGCCGGACGCACCGCCAAAGAGGGTCCAAAGGTGTGGGCAGGACAGTTGTAGTTCTCCGCAGGAGCAGCAGCGATCTCGCGTAGCGATTCCATACGATCAGGAGGAGAATCGAGAGCTAGGGCTTCTAGATAGGGACCTCGAAAGGCTAGTTTTAGAACGCATCCCTCTCGCCTCGCGCATGACAGCCCGGGCAGTGTCTCGCGCCTGGAATTCCAAGCTCTCCACTCGTCCCCAGGCCACGCTGGTGGTGCTCAACGCCTGGAACTCCCGCCAGCTCATCGCCTTTGACACGTGCCACGGTGTCTGGGCAGCGCTGCCCGACGCTTGCTCCCTGCCAGTGGGAGCCATGCGCCTGCTTGGGGCAGCTGGTGACGTGGCGCTTGCCAAGTCCGAGTGCCCGGGCAGGCTGTTGGTGGGCAGCCCGCTGGGAGGTGTCTGGGCTGACGTGGTTTTACCGCCAATGTGGCACTCCAACTTGGCAGTAGCTCCCGTGCATTTCCTCACAAGGCGACCATACGATGCCTTCCAGGTCATCTCCATCCACGGCCACAGAAGCTACGTGATTCTCTACGACTCGAGCCGGCCAGGTCATTGGTCCACATGTAAACCAGCCCCGTGCATCACCCGGTTCCAGGCAGCCGAGATTACTTGCCATGACCGTGCCTACCACACCATTGCCGGTGACACCATCTACTACGAGGACCAAATAGATAGGGCCACCCCGTCCCAGTTCTTCTCCCGTATAGTTCGCTACTCTTTGCTTGACCAGTCAACGGCATGTACTGTGTCAAGGTGGCCCGATAGCTGCACGGGCTCCGGCGGTGGAAAGATGGTCTACTGTGGCGGTCATCTCTTTGTTATCGATGTTGGGATGAGAAGCGTTGAGTTGCAAGCTTTAGATACAATAGTGGTGTGGAGATTTGTAGGGGAGAGTGGTGAATGGTTGGTGGAGTCCAAATGCCCGGTTGGGGCAAGGAGGACGTCGAGCAAGGGATATTGTTTTGATGGAGTGGATGTGTTGTGGGTGGTGATGGCTGATGAAGAGGGTAGTGTAGAGAATCTAGTGAGCTATAGTTTGAGTAGCAAGCAGTGGAGAGTTCACTGCTCGAGTGGGCCTTTCAAAGTAGAGACAAGTTCATGTGTTTTTGTAGATACTCGATAGGGTATCTACAAATCTAGTCTTTTACTTCTTTTCTGCTTCTCAAAACATCTTTTCAGCACTGGAGAAGTCAGAGGAAAAAAGACAAGCAAAAAAAATGCAGTTTACCACAATAGAGTATTTACAAATCCCTGGAGAGAAGTACTTGATCTAGTCTTTTTCTTCTTTCCTGCTTCTCAGAATACCTTTTCAGCACTGGAGAAGTCAGATAAAACAGAGGAAAAAGAAAAAGGAAAACTACGCTCGATCCCTCACTAATGTGATCCGCAAAGAGCACATAGCTGAAATTTTTATCTGCTAAAATAGGATCAATGGTTACAATCTTTGGAAAGAGATTGTGATTCCAGAGTGAGTTCCAAACTTACTGTAGTAAGGATATTGTGGCGGAACAATGTTTTCGCATCATCAGCCAAGGAAACAGAACTCCAGTAAATCAGCAAAAAGAGAAAGCAAAAAGTGCATAAACATCTTAATGCTTATTAATATTATTAGTGTGATATAATATTAATAATAAACCACCAAACCAATGAAGCTAAGCTATCATGTAAAGGTCAATTATTTGATATTTTATATAGTGTAATAAAACTATGTAATATGTTGGAATTTGCAACATAAATTTTTGTAACATAATAAACTTAAGTATTATTATTATTTATGTATGTTATGTGTTGCAATTTGCATAATTAAAATTTGCAATACAAAAATAAATTTACAAAAAAAATCTTTACTCTTTTTTATTATGTTATAAACACTTTAATTGCTTTTAAGCGTGATTTGAGTTAACAAGCGGCCGGAGGTGCTGTGAAGCCACGGATTGCGAGCAGCGCTATCAGGATGGCCATGGCAGCATTGTTGTGGGGTGGATTTGACAGCTCTTTTATCTTGGACGAGATCCTCGTGTAGATCCTTCTTCCATCCATAGATTCCTCATGGACATTGAGTCCAGCTTTTGTTTTTCTTTTTTTGAAAGAAGAGAATAATTAGAATGCAAAAGTAATATTAATACTAATGAATAAGTTTTCATAATATTGTTATGTTATTCAAGCCAACAAATTGGAATATTATTATTGTGTTGCTTAGTGTTCTCCCAATCATCATGATATTGCGTTGCAAATTGCAACAAAAAAATTATGTTACAATTGTGTTATAATTGCAACCATGGGAGAAAGTCTTCAAGAAGATCCTCTCGCTACTTAATCCTCAGCAGGCACAAATCTTTCTCCTTTCCTCGTTCTTTCTCGAAATTTCGACCTTGTGCATGGAATAGGCTGCTACATTGAGGAGTAACGAGTGAGCTGGTTTGATTTCTATTCTCTCCGGAGCGAAAAGGTCTGCCTATAATCGTGGAATTTTGAGCACGCAAATTCTAGAGGAACAATGCTTTCGCCAGGAGCTTGCCTTGGAAACTTATATAGACAAAAGCATGGAAAAAAACTCCTGTCACTTGGCCATCCAGTAAATCAGCAAAAAGAGAAGGCAAAATGCGATCACGGCCGAGAGTATCAACGTATCTCTGGAACGCTTTCTCTTGATAGCACCTGTGGTGAAAGAGAGTGATCGAGAGAGTCAAGGAGTGATCGAAAGCTTGTGTTTCGGGCTTACCAAGAAGGCTTCGAACGATAGGAAATCTATCACTGAGCTGCTTCATCTTGCCCTGGATCTCGAGAAACGTCGACCTCTGGAACGAGAGAGCGGCCTTGGTCGCTTGAGCTTGGCCGATGACATCGTCGATCTGTGGAGATGGTCACGAGTTGTCACGTAAAAGTCGGCAAGTTCTTACCTGGGAGATGCTTCCGTGGATAGCAGCACGCTCTCGGAGTAGACTTGGCCCCGGCGAAACATTCCCAGAGGCCTGCAATGATTTTTTCTATCACAAAAATGTTCTATCAAGCTTTTGATCGAAACGAACCTTGAATTCACTGATCTCGCTCCGGACCGATGACAAGAGATCGGCATGCTCTCGCATGGAGTTGATATTCCCTCTTGTTCTTCGGAATTCCTGAAAGCTTTCCTAGTCTGATCGAGGACAAAGAACAAAATCCAAAGAACCTGGGTGAGCTCGTGGAGAATATCGCGATGCCGCGCGAGCTTCTGGCTGATCGAAGCAGTCGACGTCGCCGACGCGACGCAGCGGCTCATTGCATCGTTGAGATCCAGGAGCTTCTCCAGCAGCGACTCGATTTCCATCTCCATGGAATTGTAGGCCACATCGCCGGCCCCGGCGCCATGCCCGTCTGTGGTGGAGGGGGAATCCACATACCCTACCAAGCTACACTGAGTCTGGCAAGAGATCCTAGATCGCAAGAGGGAAATTCTTACCTCCGTGCGCCAGCATTCCTCCCAGCTTGGCGTAGGACGAGAGCTTGACATCGAGGTCGCCTTCGATCTTGCGAGCTTCGCGCCTCAGCTCCTCCCATCTCACATCGCCTTCTTCCATCACGAGAGATGGGAAATTTTCTAACCTAGAGGGATCGAACCCACATTCTTTGTGGGTATATTCGCGAGATGCTATTTTCTTTATTGTGGGTTTAGGGTTTAGGGCATGGGCAAGCGGCGGGCGGAGAGAAAGCCCGGCAAGAGCCGGGCCGCCAGCGGCGATGGCACCAGCGCCAGGAAGAAGAAGAAGCCGCAGCGATCGGTCGCGGAGGATGATTTCTTCGACGGCGCTAGCAGCGAGGAAGAGAATGCCGCGCGGGAGGAGGAGGTAGCCGCCGACGATGGCGAGGATCTGGAGGAGACTGTGCACGAGAAGAAGGTACGCCTTGCCAAGGCCTATCTTGAGAAGCTCAAGGCCAAGGCGGCCGAGGAAGAGGAGGATCAAGGCGATGAGGAGGTTGGGGAGGATGAAAGACAGGGGAGGAGGGACTCGGTTGTTGCGGATTTGCTGCGCCAGGAGCAGCTAGAGGAGAGTGGGAAAATCCAGAGGAAGATCGCTTCCAGGTAAAGAGAACAAGCTTTCTTCTCTCGTCCCAGGAACGACTTATAACTGTGGTCTTAGATTGTTGCTGCCAGAGGTTCCAAGCGAAGGAAACTTGTTGATCCGGAAGCACAGGCTCTCAGTCACGGCTCTAGCTCTCACCGAAGACGAAAAGTGGGGATTTTCTGGCTCCAAAGATGGACTTCTGCTGCAATGGGACGTCGAGACTGGCAAGTGTTTTCGCTACGAGCGACCAAAACCTGAGAAATCAGCGGAAGCTGGCAAGAAGCCCAGCAGCAGCCGAATCCTTGCGCTCGCGGTAGATTCCAGCGGAAGATATCTCGCCAGCGGAGGACCCGATAGATCAGTGCACTTGTGGGACGTGAGAACTCAAGCACACATACAAGTGGGTGATTCTTTTGACGCTTTGATTTTAAAATCCTGATTGGTACTATAGGCGTTTCCAGGACACAGGGGTGCTATCACTTCCTTAGCATTTAGACAAGGAACGACACAACTCTTCTCCGGCTCCTCTGATCGAACTTTAAAGCTCTGGAGTGCCGAGGACAGATCGTACATGGACACTCTTTTTGGTCACCAATCCGAGCTTGTGTCCGTCGACTGCTTAAGGCAAGAGCGTGTTCTTTCGGCTGGACGGGACCGGACTCTCAGGCTTTGGAAGGTATGTCGCTGGCTGCTTTGAGTTTTCGTACTTAATTTTTCTTACAGTTCATTTCGTGGCACAGGTTCCTGAAGAAACGCAGCTCGTCTTTAGAGGCTATACGGCATCGATCGAGTCGTGCTGCTGTATAACAAACGGAGAGTTTTTGTCTGGTGCTGACGATGGCTCCGTCGCGCTCTGGAGTGCAGTGAGGAAGAAGCCCGTGTATATAGCCAAAAGTGCGCATGGGCCAAAGGTGGAAGAACACAGGAACGGTGAGACTCCTTGGATCTCGCTTTTCACTGTGAAAGTTCTAACTTTCGACTGTTCCAGGTGAAACATCGCTACCAGCGTCGTGTGGAGCAATTGAGGCATGGGTCGGGGCAGTGGCTACTTGCCGAGGTAGCGATCTAGTAGCAAGTGGAGCTGGAGACGGCAAAATCCAACTTTGGTCTGTAGAAGATGGGAATAAAAGTCTCAAGCCTCTTCATACTCTACCAGCCGTAAGTTTCTTAATCCTTTTTCCCTCTCACGACGATCGATCAACCCTCTTTCAACCTTCCCAGAAAGGATTTGTTAATGCGCTAGCGTTCGCTCGTAGCGGGCGCTTCCTACTAGCAGGAGTTGGCCAAGTAAGTCTCTATTCATCCATTGATTTACTCAAACACAAAGGACTGTACAGGAACCTCGCCTGGGAAGATGGGCTCGAAACTCTCAGGCCAAGAACGGCGTTCTAGTTCACAAGCTAGAGCTAGCATCATTGTAGAGGTACTGTACTCGACTCGGCTCAAAATACACTGAAGTTTTGGACAAGTGAGGTGGTGGCATTAACACAGAGTGAAGAAGAGGAGAGCAAGGAAGAACAGAGCTTACTTTCATAGAGGTGTCGACAAAATGTCCGCTGCTGCCTCCTCCGCCGCTGGCTCCGCCGCCGCCGGGAGATCTTCCTCCACTCCGAGTATATCGGCGCTCAAGCCAAATCTCCCGGCTCCTTGTTGGAACTGCAAGTCCTCGGCTCGAGCAGCAGCCTCGGCCTGCGCGACCCTTTGCCGGAACGTCATCGCCATCTCGTCCGCCTTCTCGTACACCAGCGATGGATTCCGCAACATATCTCCAGGGGTCGGCTCCAGCTTCTTGGTGGACAAGCTTATGCGCCCCCGATCCTTGTCATGGCTCAAAACCATGACTTTGAGCTTGTCACCCGGCGAGAGGACGTTTTCCACGGTGGTGATCCGGTCGTGGCTGATCTGGCTTACGTGCAAGAGCCCAGTGAGTCCTCCCAGATCGATGAACGCGCCGTATGGTTTGATCGTCTGGACGGTTCCCACCACCACCGAGCCGATGCCCAGCGTGGCTTGATTCTCTGCTAGAGCTTTCCTGTGGCTCACCACCAGCCTCTTTTGTTCTTCGTCCACCTCGAGAACTTTCACTGGGAGCTCCCTTCCTGTGAGATTCTCCTGGTTGAGGCCTCCGGCGAGCTGCGAGAATGGAAGGAATGCCTTGAGGCACTCAATCTGGAGCGAGAGGCCACCCCGGTTGCTGCTCACCACCACGCCCTTGCAAATCGCGTCCTCGGCCTGGATTTGCTTGAGCCTCTCCCACGAGAGCTTGATGTGCATCTCGCGGAGGCTGACGATGAAGCGGCTGTTCTCCTCGTCCTCGCGGACCACCTCGAATTGCTCCTGGACGCCGGAGAAGAGACCCATGACGCGCAGATCCTTGAGCTTGAACACCGACGCCAAATCCATGGGCAGGAAGGCCATGGATTTGCCGCCAATGTCCACCAGCGCGCCCAGCTTGTCGGTGACGAACACCGTCCCCTTCACCACATCGCCCACGGTGTGGTCGAATTCGTACTTGGACAGCGCCTCCTCGAACTCCTCCACCGTGAACGGCACGCCCTCGAGAGGATTCTCCTGGAGCGCCTCCCACCGCCGCTCAATCTCCTCCTTGATGTCCAGATTCCGCGAGCGCGGGTCCGCAAAGGCTACCACGCAGTGGACACGCGCCGCATTCTTGCCGCCGCCTGGAAATCCTCCCGCGGCCTTGCGATTGCTGCCGAGAAACCCTCGCCTGCCCGCGAAGCTGCTGCTGCTGCTAGATCCTACCACTAGCGGCTTCCCGATGCCAATCCCACCGCCTAGCTGCGCCGCCGCCGCCGTCGTCGTCGTCGCCACCGCCGCTGCCCCCATCGATCGATGATTCGATCGCTACCCTAGCTATCCATCCATTTTCTTGGGGTTAAACCCTAAACCCCCAATCTTCCAACTAGAACCACAAGTATATCCACAAAGCCAAATAAATATTTGGAGGGAGATGATGCTATGATCTCGCGATCACAAGACAAAGAAAAATCATAACCCAATCCGCGATTCCTTAATGGAAAGCAACGCAGTCATTGACTCCGCGATTTGATCTTAAAGTTTTTTAATTGGCCAGGCGTGCCGCACGGCTCGAGTGAAGTGACGCCCGCGGCACGGTGCCGCGCGGCGTGTACGATTGGCTACGGTGCCGCTGGTAATTGTACGGTGGAGGAGATTTGAAAACATTTGTACCGCGCGCTTCTTACAGCCCGTGCCGCGCGGTACAAACAGTGACGCCGGCGGTACGGGGTTTAATTTGCTCCCTAGAATAATTTTGGAGCCAGCAAGGAGGCTGTCCTGAGATTTGTTTTGTCTGCCAGAGGAGAGTCAGAGACGAGGCAGTCAGTCGAGGGTCTATGTGTGAGAGTGTGTAATCTTGTGAGAAAGAATTCCACTCCACCACTCCATTTCTATCTATCTAAAGAGGTGGGAGGGAGCTCTTCTCTTCCCATCCAAAATCCCATTTTTCTCGCGCAAAATCCCGTTTTTCCGTGCCACTCCTCTCCCGCGCGATCGATCTCGCCACTGGGCGCTCGCCTCCCAATCGCCCTCTTCCTCCATTTTCCTCTCTCGTTCTTTCTTCTTCCTCTCTTCTTCTCGGTAGGTTTGTGGGTGTTTCGAGTTCGTTCGCCATCGTTTTCCAGGTGAAGAGCAACAGAGCGTGAGGAGGAAAACTAGCAGCCAGGAGAGAAATCAATGCTGCTTCCATCTCCATCGCTGGAAAGCTCTTCGCCTTCTTCTTCTTTCTCTCGCTCTTAAGTCTCTCTTCTGCTGGCGCCCGTGACTACGTACTATTCCATTGCCCAATCGAGGGAATTGGAGACGCGAGCTTGGAATTCGAGCGAGGGGCCAATGTAGGCTCTCTGGGAGCCAAGGTATGGAGCGATTCCATTTTCTCTTTCTCTTACCAGCGATAGATCCGTGTCTAGGAACGAGCAATGTCCGTGGAGGTGATTGATTCCTCCTCGCAGCAGCAGCAATCGTCGAGCAAAATGGTGGAGGGATCGACCAAGCAAGTCGCCATGAGTCCCAAGCATCACGCACTACTCCTCGAAGGTGGGAGAAAACGCGAAAGAGAATCCAATGCTCACGTACCTTGGCCCAAAATCGTGTTTTGGGTGGTGATTGATTGGCAGGAGGAAGAACACGAGAGGAGCTGATTGGTATCCATAGCCGCCACGCATCAGAATCTCTCCTCCTCAAAGGTATAGAAAGCTCTTCTCTCTCTTTTCTTCTCGATCTACGGGTGAGAGATCTTCGAAATTTTTCTCTAGGCACCTCTCCAGTAGCGCTCGAGAGCAATGGCTATGGATGGTCGACGCCAAAGCCCGACGCAGCGCTGCTCAAGGTGATGAAGCTCCAGGCCAGCGGCGGTGGCGGCAAGAAGAATGGCGGAAGAACAGCGGCGCCGCCGGGCTCGCAGGAGAACCGGATCACCACCGACGAGGAATCCGCGGACTACGACAGCAGCCTGGAGAACACATCCAGCGTCTCCAGCTTTGATTTTAACAGCCGAGGAGATCCACAACAGCGCTCCGGCGGTGGCGGCGCCACCACTACCGCCGGTGCCGCGCGATCGATGTTGAAGCCAGCTCCCTCGAAGTGGGACGACGCCGAGAAATGGCTCGTCTCGTCAGATGGAGCGGCGATCAAGAGCAGGATGATGGCAGCGCCCAAGATGCAGCAACTGCTGTCCTCGATCCCCAATCACGTCATTATCAATGCAAGCAAGAAGGCCGCGCTGCTCGGGCAGCCACCGCGCGGTACCGCCGGTGCCGCCGGCGGTATGATGCCACCGCCGGACGATAAGAAGATCGATGGCCCCGCGGCGTACAAGTTCTCTTTCATGCCCAGCCCCGGCGGAGGAGGAGGAGGACCTGTGAAGACGCGATCGATGAGCTCGCTCGATCGCTACCCGCTGGAGGAGCTCCACGAGCTGGCTTGCGACGATGCCAAGCTCAAGCTGGTGACCAACTTGGCCCAGGACGCGATCGACGACGCCGTGGACGATGATCTCTCCAAGCCGGCCCTCCGGACCGAGAAGCCCACCTCGGACTTCTCAGGTGAGATCACTCTCTTCTTTCCTTCGAAACTTTCATAGTTCTCCAGCTTTCCAACTTAGTTATCTCTCCTTTCCAAGTTAGTTTTCTAGTTTTCCAGCTTCGAACTTTCATCCAGCTTTGAAAGAACTTAGAACTCTTCGAGCACTTCTTCCTTGGTCCTTTCCAACTTAGTTTCTTAGTTTTTCCAGCTCTAGACTTAATTTCTTCTTAGTTTTTCCAGCTTTGAACGAGCTTAGAACTCCCATCCAGCTTTAGAACTCTTCTTACTTGGCATTTCTAACATGGAGATCTTTGAAACTTTAGATCATCCGGGCGCCAAGGGCGAGCACCAGAGCCCCGGGGGTAACGGAGGCGGCGGCGGCATAGCAAACCCCGCTACGTCGTACGTAGCGCCGCCGGGGCTGAGGTCGGTGTCGATGCGCGACATGGGGACTGAGATGACGCCCATTGCGAGCCAGGAGCCGTCGAGAACGGGCACCCCGATAAGAGCCACCACCCCGACCATTCGGAGCCCGGTATCCTCTCGGCCCTCCACGCCCGGGCGGATCACAGCCACCATTGACGACGATGGTGGTGGTGGTGGTGGCGGCGAAGGCGGCGGAGGAGTAGCGGCGGCGGGGATTAGCAGCGGCAGCCAGACGCCCGGGATGAGCGAGCACCTGGTGCTGTCGGAGAAGCACAAGACGAGGCAGGAGATTCGAGCGCTGGGAGCGCAGCTGGGCAAGGCAAACATCGCTGCCTGGGCGTCGCGCGAGGAGGAGGAGGAGGACGCTTCCAAGTGCCTCAAGAACATCGATCTGGAGGAGGTGAAGAGGAATGTGCTCGAGACGAGGGCGGCGGCGTGGGAGGAAGCGGAGAAGGCCAAGTACGAGGCAAGGTATCGCTAACTTTGATTTTCATTGTCCGCCACCTTTCTTTGTTTTTGGTTTCTTGCAGGTATAAGAGGGAGGAGTCCAAGATCGTGGCGTGGGAGAACCACGAGAAGGCCAAAGCCGAGGCCGAGATGCGTCGAATCGAGGTAAGATCTTCTTCCTTCCTCTGAGAGAAAATGCTTACTTGTTTCAAGGCGATGAGAGCTACGGTTTCTTTTCTTTTTTTTTTCCTCCTCTTGACTGGTCGTACGTAGCTAGCAAGTGCTCAAGTTTCTAGGAGTTGTTCTTCGTCTCTCTCTTTCATCGTCGAATCCTTTCTGCCTGAGTAGCGCAGAGTGATTTGATTGATCTAATTCTTTCTCTCCAGGTGAAAGTGGAGCGAATGCGATCGCACTCTCACGAGCAGCTCATGAACAAGCTGGCGATTGCGCGGCGGAGGGCCGAGGATCTGCGAGCCGCGGCCGAGTCCCGGCGAGTAGAACAGGCCGCCAAGACTGCTCAAAGAGCCGACTACATCCGGCAAACCGGGAACATGCCGGAGGCGACTTCTTCGCCTCTCTCGGCGTTTCTTCGCATCGGGCGATGGTGTTGCTGATACAAAAGAGAGAGAGAGAGAGAGTGAGAACCAAATGATCATGAAACAAAGAGGCAAGATCAGTCAATCCATCCAATCGAGACGCGTGAGACTCGAAAGAGAGAGGGAGGACAAGAAAACAAATTGAAAAGCTCGAGAGTTTAAACCGAGGTGTGATTGATGTAACTGGAGTCAGTCAGCTCTCATCGTATACCTTAATCGCAGCCGTGTTTCAAGTGAATCTAGCAGGGACAGCACATGGAATTGCGGAGCTGGGCGTTCAAACTCACGAGAAAACTAGTGTTTCCTCCGCTCCCGTGAAAGTTACAGCAGCACCGCAGCTGGGTAGTAGTGTTCCTCCACATGACGGTAAATGTATTTTAAAGCTGCTGGAGGTGATTAAAGAAAAAAAAACAACTAGTCAGCTCCAGATTTTCATTCATGAACTCGCATACCTGGCTCTCCGAGTTATAGCACTTTTGGAGGATTGGAGCTTGGAACTTCACATGTTTCAAAGTCTTCTCCTGGGGACTTGTTCCTCCACAGTGTCAGATCAGAGCCATGGGAAGTAAGGAAGTTATCTTATCTGTGCGGACTGGTCTCCCTGAGTACTAACTTCCAAGTGTGCTACGTCACAAGGACCAGCTAGCGCTGGGGACTGATTCGTTTTGGTGCTCGAGAGAACAGCAGCAGCGGCGGCAGCAGCGCCACGACAGGGGTCGTCGTCTCGTCTCTCACAGGCCGATGACGAACGAAGTATAGGGGTGCTCCTTCCGCCAATGGAGTGTAGACCGTACTTTAAAACAACTTTGAAGTCGAGCCCCGGAGCGAAATTTGCCGCTCTTTTGACCGCGTCTAGAAGCTGTTGTTGTCGTTGTTGAAAGCAAGCTGTAAGAGGGATGTTAAGACGTCGAAAGAAGGAAGGAAATGAAATGGACTGGTAGCTACGTTACCGCATAGCATTCAAGCTGGAGTGACCATTCACGTTCAGGATAAGACACCTGAAGAACAAAAGAGACACAATGGTGTGCAGCATGAGGAAAGAAGAAGAAAAATCAAGCTCAAGTGTTACCATAAATAAGAGACCACTTTGTTAAGAAAGAACCTGCCAAACTCTCCACTGTTTAAACGAACAAGCTTTCAAGTTACCTCTGGCAATTGGACCGTCTGCCGGGATATAAACTTTAGAATAATGAAACCTGCTTGCTTGCTGCATGCATGCCAGTAACTGAAATCACAGTGATCAGTCCTCACAAACTCTAACAGGCAATCTTTTTCTTTGATAATCCTTGCCAGTTCGAACGAACGAGGACGAAGCTTTACACTGCACCTGTAGTTGAGATATCGGACTTGAATCTAGCAATTGCACGCGAGTCTCTTTTATCAAGAAAAGAAAATTTTCCTTTGCATTCTCATACCTTGCTCGAGCTCTTATAGAGGGACCTGGAACTACGAAGTTCACATATCTCAAAGCCTGCTGGCTGCAACAGTGTCTTGTCCACCAGCGTTGTCAGGTACATGTCTTTGGGCAGGGAACTAGCCTTGTGTGGACTGCTCCTCCCTGTGTACTAGCTGCCAAACGTACGTCCACGGGCCAGCTGTGACTGTTTCGTTTGGTGGTGGAAAAGCTATGGTGAAAGCAGCAGCGGTAGCAAGCTCCACAGCAGTGACGACGAAGAAAGAACGACGAGGAAAGAACGACGAGGAATAAGAGTCCGTCCTTTGCCTTTCTAGGAAGCAAAGATTGCCTTCAGAGCGTCCCCAATGTAGCGGTACTTAAACTTGAAACCGAGCTCTTGAGCTCTCTTTGGTACCACTCTTTGACCGTCGAGAACCTGTTGTTGTCATTGAAAAGGTGAATCTTTAGGGGAGAGATAGATTTTACTTACCGCACTCGCACCCTCTCCAAGTACTGCTTTGAGAGCAATCTCAGGAACAGGGAGCCATGACGGACGTCCCAAGACTCTTCCCAGAGTGTCACAAATCTCGGCCATTCGGACTGGATTCGGGGCTGTCCCATTGATTACACCTGACCAAACCACAACAAACGGCGTTACATTCCGCAAGAACTTCCAAGTTACGGCTGTAAGAACTTTGCCGAGCAATCTACTGTACGAAGGTACACCACAAAGCAGCCGAATAGAAAACGATGAAACTGGTTATTTACCTTTGTAGGTTGGATTCGTTAGCGCTTCAGTTATCAGTGACACCAAATCCTCGCGATGCACCCACGAGAACCTGGCAGCGATTTCTCCACATTTAGAAGAACAAATTCAGGAGAGAAATCTCACCATTGTTTTCCAGAACCTATAGGACCGCCAGCAAAAACTTTGAATAATGGGACCATGCTTGCTGCGTGCCAATAACAGAATCAGGCAACAATAACTAAGGAACAGCCATTTTCAAATATTATACGTGCCTAGAGCGCCACCCTCCTTGTCGAGTACAATGCCAATGCGAAGGAGGACAAGCTTTACACTGCCATCAACATTGCTTGCGGCAGCTTCCCATTCCCGGCAAACCTGACAAACACACGGCAGCAGAGAAAATAAGTATGAAACAATGATTAAATTACGTATACGTACTTCGGCGAGATAATCATTTCCCGAAGGACTCGTTTCGTCATACGTAGATGTCTCGCTCGCTCCGTAGAATCCCACGGCGGAAGCACTCACTAAAACCTTGGGACGTAGTTCTTTTGGAGTAGTGTTGATGGTTTCAACAAGCTGAAAGAAAGCGTGTCTTGTTTGAAGAAGAAAAAGAGGAAGTACCTTTGTGGTGAGACTTATCCTGCTTCGTTTGATCTCGTCTTTCACCTGTAACCTTTTGAGCAAATGTGGATACAGAAAGGCTAGAGAGAAACGAACCTCCGATGTCCAGCGAGTGCTGATAGGTGTCCCAGTAAGATTGACAACTCCAGTCGATCCTGGAATGCATTTCTCCAGATCACGCTCTAAGGATATCTCAACGGTCGGATAGTCCCTTGCCGGGAAAAGATCAGCTGCCTTCGAAATGGAACGCGTAAGAACTCGGACTTTGTGTCCATCTGGA
The DNA here is from genome assembly GCF_000143415.4 of Selaginella moellendorffii. NCBI lineage: Eukaryota > Viridiplantae > Streptophyta > Lycopodiopsida > Selaginellales > Selaginellaceae > Selaginella > Selaginella moellendorffii. Next base: position 89,581 of record NW_003314425.1, on the reverse strand, counting down.
AAAACCAAGGAAAACATTATCTTCAAGGACATGTCTTCATAAAATACAACAGACCCGAAGCTAGCCTGTGTACCAATCTTCTTCCAATAAATCCCGTGGCACCTGTTATGGAGACAACCATCGTCTAGTATAGACAAACGAAGAAAATGTTTACACGCTGTACGACTAGACAACTAGAAGTACCTCAGGTGACTCTGACCGGCACGAAATGCAGAGCTTAGCTCCATGCCTCTGATGAATCGAAAGTTTGAAGCAATGCAGAAAGGATAAAGAGAGTTGCTTACCTTGACGACAATCCCCCGTGGGCTGGGAATTGTCCAGCTCGAGCGAACAAAACTGGAAGGGAAACGAACCAAACTGGCACCCTCCATCGGTTCTCCTCCACCTCCACCCACAAAATCTTAGTCCGAGAGCCCTATGGTGGAGATATAGCCAAGTGTGCGTTCACCGTTGGATCAAATCATCTTCCGCGTGAGAATGAGCGAGCAGCAGCGGCAAGGAATGGCAGCCCTCCGGCGTTCCAACGCCGCTCTCAGGCTGCTCCTGCGCTTGCAATCGGCGGCCCTGCCAGGCATTCTTCTCGACGACCCAAATCATTCCATCTCTTTCTTGGATCTGATCGATTTTCACGTTGCTTGCAGCGGAGGCGAGCAACAAGCATCGTCCGAGGCGAGAGGCACCACCAGCTCGGGTAGTTTCCAGTTTCTTGCTTCTTCTAGACTAGCTTCGCTTCGCTTGATTCTTGCAGAGCCACGATTCTGCAGCCACTGCTGAGGGGGATCCACGACGAACTTTGGTGGCGGATTGCTGCCGCATGCTGCTGTTCATGGTGACAGTCGCGGCGATCGGCTTCATTCTCCTGAAAACTTCTTCGTGCTATTTGGGGTGAGTTTTTGTACTCTCCTTCCCAGAAACAAATGCCGCACTGCATGTAATCAAAACTGCTCCAATGGCACCCTGCAATGATGGTCTCTCTCCAAGGAAAACTACCCCGAGAACGTAGCTACAGACAACCTGCGTGGAATTACAAAGAATTATACGCAGCTCAGGCTGATTTGGATGTCGTGATTTACCTTGACGTACTGCATTGATGTTGCTTTGGCTGCTTTCTCTAGCTGCAAGCCTCTGGTTAAGAATATCTGGCAAACCATACTCGTAAGAACGCAAAAATAGAGCAGCGTATCTTACTTGAGCCGCATAAGCCGAGAGGCCAACCCCACAAAGCTCCAGAGTCTCTATGACGCCGGGACGTTTCCATCCCTGCACGATTTCGTCAATTGCTTGCTAAAAGTATGACATGTTTCTTACCTGGAAGAGCATGGCAAACAAAGCCATTGGAGCTGAAAAGGCAGCAAACGCAAAAACGCAAACACTGCAGCTAAAAGTTTAGTACTTGCCTTGCACGGGAAAAACCATCACCTACGCTGGAGGCTCGCCGTGTTTTCCAACCATGCGAATGATAATATATGACAGCGCACCCGTCGAGGCTCCAACCATTGCCATAGCTACTCCCAAGCATGCATCTGTAAAAACAATTCTGTGACTTCATTAAACATTTCAAGACTCGATTCACCGACCTGTGACAAGATTTTGTGGCTGTATGACGAGCAGGACACCTAAAAAGCTGAAAAGCGTCCCTGCGTTGCCGGTCAAGTTGAAAGAAAAACAACGAGAGAAAAAGGCGTGCACTTTAGTACCTGTGATATCGTAGATTCCCCAGCTTTCATGCAGCAAAAATGTTGCTAGAATCGCCGTGAATACAGGCATGGTGAAGTTGAGAATGGTAGCGTCTCGCAGTGGAAGCACCTGTATGCTTTAGAATTTTTTTCACGCTATTTTTTCTTCCAAAAGGTCTTTCTTACCTGTAGAAATATGTAGAAAGCGCAACAAAGCCAACGATGGCACGACTGATCACCAGCTGCCTCGCTGCGGCCGATCCCAGCAGCGGATATTTCATGCGGCGGAGCTCCAGACCCGATAGCAGCGCCACGATTCCACAGCGAGCGGCCACAATTTGCGAGGATGGGAAGGATTTTACTGCGAAATCTCGAAATATCAGGACGATCATCGGTCGCTTCACTCACTCACCGGCAAGGATCTTGACAAGCAGTCCCATGACGCTGTAGGCGGCCGAAGAAATCATCATCGAGGAGACGCCGGATCGATGGCTCCAGCGGCCGCCATTGCGTCCGCCTTGCCCCATTTCGATGTCTTCCTCCTCCATAGCTAGCGCTAGGGCTCTAGCGAATATTCTTTTACCGTTTGTAAACAGCTCTAATGATACTTTTTTAAATAAAGAATATTCTCGTGGTTTAGGGTTAGGGTGAACATTCCATGGCGGGCCAGATGCGATGTTGGGAGCTTCCCGATCAGTTCGTCTTCCAGCCCCATTCCGGGCTCCCCCAGATCCTCTCGATCGATCGCGCCACTGGCAATGCGTCGCTGATCCGTAAGATTCGAGTGATTCTTCTCGAGCTAGCTTGAAATTTCTCGCGTTTTGTTTTCTTCCAGAGGAGCTGCCGGCTGCTGCTAGCGGGGGGCAGATCCATTCCTCCACTGTCTACGGTGTTCTTGGAGCTGTGAAATTGCTCACTGGTAAATCTTTGTCTAGTGTTGTCACTCTCTCGTTTGTTTATGTTTACTTCTTCCAGGAACTTATGTCCTGGTGATCACCGAAAGGGAATGCGCTGGATCTTATTCCAATTCTCCTTTATTTAAAGTCAAGTCGATGCGATTTTTTCAATGCGAGCACACTCGACACTTAAGTCCAAGCAAGGTAAAGTGAAAAACTAAACTTTGTAAAAATGTTACTCCCTTTTCCTTGTTCATACAGATAATCGAGGAGGCATATTTGCGTGGGCTTCTCAAACACATCGAACAGACGCCTGGGCTCTACTTCTCGTATGAGACCGATCTCACAAACAAGTATGCGAGTTTTTCCTTTTTGTGTTTTTCCTATTCTCTTATACCTTCCAAAAGTGCACAGCGAACGCACTTGCTAACAAACGATCATCAAAATCAACCACTTTGGAAACAGGTTTCTTTCGCGGTTGATATTCTCAGGGCTCTCTAAAGCATTATAACTTTGCAGGCTGACCCACAGTTCGTATGGAATGATCACTTGAAGGATTACTTGCTGGAATCACAGGTACTTTGTTTCTTACTTGCAACTTTTGTGTACTACTGACTAGATATAAGCAGGCAGAGGGATTTATTTTGCCGGTTATTCAAGGAAATATCCACCACTGTTGTGCAAGCTTTGCTACTTTTCTTCTTTCCTTAACTTGCTAATACGCTTTCAAAGCGTCCAGGTTTTACTGGCAGAACAGTTGTTGCAAATAACGTTGATTTCGAGGAGATCCATTCGCCGATCTGGTACTTCACTTTGTGCATTTGTTGTCTCCAGGATTTCTAGCTCTTACTTTACTTTGCTAGGGACACGAATGTGGCGCAGGGGAGCGGATCCCGAAGGCTCGGTTGCAAACTTTGTGGAAACGGAACAAATCTTGGAAGCTGGAGGATACTTTGCCTCTTATGTTCAGGTAATTTCTATTGTTGCTTCTGTATGATAAGCCTGTCAAGTGTTACGACATTGTAGGTTCGAGGATCAATCCCTGTGTTTTGGGAGCAGATAGTAGATTTAAGATATAAACCCCAAATCAGATCTATAAACCACGAAGATACGGTACGATCAATCGTTGTTCATTTTATCTCCTTGTCTCTAAAGTTTCCTCTTTTTTTATTGTCCTGCCAGTCTGCAGTAGTAGAACGACACTTCAGCGATCTCTCCGATCGATATGGATCCGTTTTAGCTGTTGATCTCATTAATCAGGTTCTTATTCTCCACCGACTTTACAACCGTGTGACTTTTCCCTTCTGGGATCTGCAGCAAGGCAGCGAGGGAGTTCTAAGCATAGCTTATCGAAACGCGATGCAACACTTGAAAAATAATAACGTGACGTACGTCGGTATGTATAGTTTCGCACGACCGCTACTAAAAAACGATTCACAGCTACGTACCTTTCGATTTTCATCACATTTGCGGAAACGTACGCTTTGACCGCTTGTCGGTCCTGCATGATCAAATTGCCGAGAATCTTATGCAGCAAAGGTAATCCTACCGCTTCCCATGTATTCTTATGTTAAATGCCATTCCAGGTTTTTCTTGGTGAATCCTATGAAAGAAAAGACCGAAGAACAGAAAGGGATCGTAAGAACCAACTGCATTGATTGTCTCGATCGGACAAACGTTACTCAGGTACCGTCAATTTGATTTTGTGCTTTGATCAGTAATAGGCTTGCCTTGCAGAGCTTGCTGGGAAGGAAAGCACTCGAGGAACAGCTCCGACGCTTGGGATTATTTCAAGCGTCGGAAACAATTGACAAGCACTACGTATTTGACTCGCAGTTCAATATATGTACGTGATAATCATCGCCTCCGCAGATTTCTAACACTACCTTGTTCAGTGTGGGCCAACCATGGAGACGAGATAAGTTACCAATACGCTGGAACTCCAGCTCTCAAGGGCGACTTTGTAAGGTGCTACATACTAGTCACAACGCATAATAGTTTGATTTTTATTTTCTTTTTCTTGTAGATATGGAAAACGCACCATAGCTGGATTGATGCAGGATGGGATCAGTGCTATCAGTCGTTACTACTTAAACAACTTCCATGATGGCCGCCGTCAGGTAACCAGTGAATGAATTCGCACTCCATATCCTCCAACTCTTTGTGACTCCAGGATGCAATGGATCTCGTAACAGGGGGCTACAAAGCCAGCGAGAGCAGCTCGCCACATCGATCAGTGATTGCCGGGATAGCTACAGTAAGTGTTGTAGCAACTCAAAATCTGATCTATCTGTTTGTCTTTGATTTTCAGTACATGCCGCTGATTGCAGCAGTGATAGTAGCCTCCATTTGTGCCACAGCCATGTCTTTGTGGAATGGTAAGGAAGATCTCCAGGTTTTCTATCTCGAGAGTGACTTACTATTTCCATTGAATAGTCTCTCGAGGCGATGGCCGTGTGATGTTCACGATGCTTTGGGCGAGTGTGACTGCAGTTCTGGGCATGGTAGTCCGAACCAATGGCCAGCAGTTGTGCTGCACACCACGCTTGAGAGGATTGAAATAGTTTTTTAATTACATTTTCTGTATGTTTTTTTTAACTTTTGAAATGGTAAAGTAGTTGGTAGGTTTAGTTAGTTTTGTTGAAATATCACTGAGTAATTTAATCTTATTTTTTTAGTAAATTTTAAAAACAAAAGAAACCCAGCTTGCTATAAAGGCAATAATTTGAAAATTTTATGACTTACTAGCTATTGCCCAATATATGTTGCCCAGTTATCAAACACTGTTTTGATTGTCATAGTTTCATTAACATTAAAAACTAAATTGAAATAGTATCAAAACAATAAATATTGTGTTCCACTTTAAAGGAAGAATTAAGGAAGTAACTATAAACATGTGTTTCTTAAAAAGAAATTATCAAATTCTTTATAAGAAATTAAAATGTTCATTGCAAAAGTTAAGTTAACTATCAATGCCTATTGCATGTGATATATGTCACAACACCAAGTAATTGGCAACCTCCCATTCCCATTGGCTAAGAGCAAACATTAACATGAATATTCACTAAGATGTGGTAACCCTTTGGTAGTTACCCCTATCAGATAGTTGCCCAAAAACTTCAGCAACTGTAGATTGACTTAAATATGAAGTGCTTATGTCTTAAGCTTCTCCTCTTCTGGTTCTTCCATGGCTATAAGGGCAGGTTTAGTGTGGGCTGTCTTGAGCATTAGTGCTGGCCATGGCTATTAAGGGTAAGCTGGGTGAACACCTCCTGGCCATGGCTGCTAAGAGCTAGGCTGAGCAGGTGTTTGTCATAGCCATGCTACAAGAGGAATCTTGTGCCTAGGGTTTCTTAACATGGTTTTAAATTCCAGTGTTGTGGATAATTTAAAGAGGCTGCACAGTCAATAAGGTGAATATAGTGAAATTGTTTTCTTTTTGCTATAAAATGTTTCACCTTTACTTTTTTGTCTTAATTTTCTTACATTCCAAGTCTATGATGATCAAAGTTTATCTCCACTTCTTTAGTGTCACCAATACCAAAACTCCCATACCCCACTTGAGGGCAATATATATATATATGTATATGTATATATATATATATGTATATGTATATATATATATATATGTATATATGTATATATGTATCTATATATAAAATTAAAATCACAGCAAACCAATCATGTTGTGCTAATGTGAAGCTCAAAAAATTTCCTATAATTTATTACGACTAAGAGAAACAAAACAAATCATGTATAAATATATTTTACCTGATGAGACTTAAAAATAAATGCCAATGAATATGTTGTAATTAAGTATATTTATATGAATATGTTGAAAAATCAACTAAAAACAAAACTTTTAGTTTTTCCTAAAATAGTTTTAATCTAATTTATTTATCACAAAATTATTATTTAAGAAAAAAGGAAGCTAATTTCTTTAGAGATATTAATGAATATTTTATTTTTTGTTTTTATACTTTTTAGTAATAATAATAATACATGTTCTGGAGTAAATTATTTATATCAAAGACAACAAAACGCACTATTACTTCATCAAAGGATTGAAGTGATGGGTTTAACTCTTGGGTTAATAAGAACTTTAGGATTTCATACAATATATAATTCAGGTACAACAATTACTGGAGCAAGTATAATAAGTGGAGAAAGAAGAATCACTGTAAGGCTATGGTTTGCAAGAGCAAGAACTTGTGAGCTTAATCCTACAGGACTTCAAATTGAAGGACATGTATTACAACACTTTTTAATGATTATATTCAATGTGATTGTTGATAATGTAAGGATTAATGGATATGGAAGTTTGTTTGCAACATATGGAAATTTTGGTATTGATTATTTCATGCATGCATTTGGTTCTTCTTCATTTATATTAGTAGAAATAAATAAAATTTTATATATTAATGATTGTGACTTTAGAATGAATAATCTTATTAGTGGCCCGATAGGTCCAGAGTCAATTTTATTACCTTATAAATCAATTTATTCCTCTAATAATAAATTTCTATTTACATTTGCAAGTAAGTGTCAATTGCAACTTAAAGATGAATACTATAATATTATTTGGACAAGCATTAGTTATTGCCTTAATGAAGATGGATATTTTCTTTCTTTACAAGTTGATGGGAATTTACTAATACAACACATCTTTCATAAATCAATTTTATGGGCATTAAATCTTTATTGTCAACCACAACCAAATTGTGTTCTTTCATCTGCTCTAGTTGTAAGAAATGATGGGAAACTTGTTCTCTATAGAACAGATACACAAGAAATTGTATGGATAAAACCATAATACGGTTCTAAATTCTTTGATTTATGAAATTCAGTAATTTATCAGTGGCAATTGAGGTAAAACATATAGACCGATCAATTCAAAGTCTTACATGATATATAAATTGCTTTGTAATATTATGAAAACACCTTCAAAAACATGTATTATTATTATATTAACAATGAGTAAATACCAATTGAGTTAGCATTTAAATTGCTTCTCCTCCAACAGTAGAAATGTGAAGTAGCATCTGAGCACTCCATTAATAGTTTGGAGGACTACCAAAGGTGCATTGCAGCAGTAGTAAGTAGTAGCGTTTTGTTGTTGTTAGAAAAAAAGGACAAATTACAAACTTGATCTTTTGATAACCACCAAAGAACTGGTATTAGGTCTTGCACCCTAATTGTTGTGACCAAGTATATTCCAAGGTTCCTGATCAATGTTTCCAGTTCAAACCAGCCCGAAACTTTTCTAACTCATAGATCCATCTTTCCACGCCGTCGGGAAATTTCTTATACACAAAGAAAGCTTTGGTGTGCATCGCCTTCCTCTTGTCAAGTTCGGATAAAAGCTCCAAAACTCTTGAGGTTCCCAAATGCAATCTAAAGGCAGAAAAACAAGAAGAAAAAACATGGCTATCATCGCAAGCTTGGAACCAAAATCACCTTTTGGAATCTCTGGCTGTCGTCCCGCTCCCATGGAGCCTTGCTAGCACCCACATTCTTGTGTGCCTGTAGAAAAAATGCCGAGATAAGAAGAAGAAACAAGAAGAGGGAAGCCATAGCCGAGAAGATCACCTGGGCGGGAGCATTGTGGGCGGTCCCAAATGGCGCAGTTTTTGTGGATCCAGCCACCTTGGCAGCGGCAGATCTTTGCGAGACCACCGGTGGCGCCGCTGGCTTGCCCGACGAATTCGCCCCCTGATTCGCGATCCTCCTGCCACTGCTCGGCTGCTCGACTTGATGATCCTTCGCTGGGCGGCTCACCGATTTGCTGGCGGGGGCGGCGGCGTTGCCACTCCCGGAAGATCTCGAGGAGAGTGGAGCTCTGCTGCTGCCGCCGCTGGGATCTCTGTCCCAGGGCGCTGGATCCGCGTGCTTGCGATTCCTGGGCGGCGGCTGGTTGTGCATCGTTCCAAATGGGGCCTTTGCGGAGGCCATGACACTCCAATCCAAACGATCCTCTTTTCACGCTCGATGCGATGCGATGCGATCGCGATCGCGATCGATCGCTTCCTCTTATCTTCTTCCTCTCTCGCAGTGTAGGTAAGAAGGAACAGAGACACACACAAATGGACAAGCGAGGTATAAAATTCTTTGATGGATGTTTTGGAATGGATCGGGCATGGCTATCGACGGCTGTGGTCACATGCCGCCGCGCATTCTCCTGCGCTTTAATTTGAAACCTCTCCCGTGGGCTTCTCCTTTTCAGCCGGTACTCCATTTGAGTTTCCCCCCACGCCACTCTTTCCGACCCCACATTATACATACGAACGTGGGCCGATCATCTCCACCACCTTTACACGAACACATGCCATGTCTAATCGTTGACTTTAGTACTTAAACTTTAGTTTACATATTAATCCATCGGTAGCATGTGTAAATAGTATATAAATGAATGAATGAATATGACCATTGCCTGGAGTACCCGTGATCTCATTACCAAATGTCATGACATCATCGCCTTGCAAGAGTGGCAACTTTGGAGAAGCCATGGAGGGCAGGAGGATGGAAAATTGATATAATAGTCTGTAAAGCAATGGTTACTCCTTAAGCTACAGTGTTTCGTTCTTTGGGAACAACAGACCGTATGTGTAGTTCTCCATGGATTTTGCTTTCAATCGCTAGTTTGAGACAATTCCGGGAACAACAGGCTGCGTTGTACTTCTCAATGAATTTTGCTTTATACTGCTACTAACCTGAAACAAAATATTCTTATTGGTTTTATTCATCTATACATGATAGAGAGGATCCGTCTGCTCTAATCTAAGGATTGAACTTGACCTTCTCCTTGTCTTTTGAATCTTCACGCTCCATGGACTTCTTCCTGCAAACGTTGATATTGATGTTGATGTTGTTATTGTTGTTATTGTTGTTCCTCCTGTGCTTGCCTTGGCCATGAACTCCATCCATATAATTGTCCATCTCTGGAGAATCCATTAGAGAACTGGACACTGGTTCTTTTGCTGATGAATCCTGAACCCCAACACCAGTGTCCTTAGACAAGAGCCCCCTTCTACTCTGAGAAGACAATGCAATTTGGAAAGTGGCAAATACAAACACTAGAAACACCAAAGCAGTCTTCATAGCTGTAGTAGTGGTTGATCAACGCTTGCAATCAGCACTTGTTGGAGCAAGGAGGCCTTATATTATAGGCCAGCATGCATTTTGGAAAGTTGCCAAGTGGCTCAAAATACTCCATGCAATCACGTTGCTTGATATTTTGTATACTCGTCAATGAAATCTGTCAAGAAATGTCAGGATGACCGAATGGTCTAAGGAACGTACTCAAGTTCGAATGCGTGGGTTCAAATGCCACTTTCAGCATTGAGTTTTTCCAAGGAAACTATTCCTAAGTTTATTTGCGAAAACTATTACCGGGCGTTCCTGTGTGAGCACAGCAAGAAGGCCCCCTCAGTGGCAAAACAAAAGGTTCAAGACTTTGGACTCCCATCTCCACCTGTTCTGCTCAGAAGGCTCAGGACATAATGCTAGAGCCGAGCAGATCAATCCATACCGGGTTCCACATCGAGATGACGCACTGCGAAAGCTCTCGACACAGATAGAAAGGAGTGCTAGAGAAGTTTTTTCTGGAGTGCAGAAATGGTGTGAAACATATTATTTTATTGCAAAAAACTCTACAAATAACAAGTTCCTAAGGATAAGTCTTCTTTTCCTTCTCCTTCTCCTCCTCACGTTTGTGATCCATAGACTCGTTCTTGCAGAAGTTGATGTTGATGTTGATGTTGTTGTTGTTATTATTCTTGCCCTTCCTGTGCTTGCCTAGACCGTCACCCCGTTTCTGGTTCTCATAATCATCATCCTTCTGTGGGAAATCCTCAAAGACTTCGACATCAACATCATCAGCATCCAAATCCTCAAAGATATCTACATCAACATCATCGGCATCCAAACCCCTTCCACTCGAAGTAGACAGTACAATGTGGAATGTGGCAAACACAAAGATGAGAAACACCAAAGAAGCCTTCATGATGTGTAATAGCAATATGCCCAAATGTGATTGATAATTGGATCTTGGAGAGGCTTTATATTAACATCTAGAATGCATGCCTATCAGCCAAGTGTTAATTCCATGCAAAAGCATCAGTGGTATTGTAATTTAAAAGGTAAATTGAATTAGTATCTAAATATAGTCTCCTCTCAAAGTGGATGGAAATCAATCTAAAATCTAAACTAAAATCTTCATTTAGGAAGAAATTCATCTGAAAGGAGCTAAAAGTAATTGATATGGATATATATTGAGAACTCTTAATCAATCACTCAAAGTCCGCCACCTTCTTCTCTCCAAAAGTATGTAACGGCGAGAAGCTAACGTATAAATATATATCTAGCACCTGATGAAAAAAAGTAGAACGTAAATTAATTTTTATGAAACAATAAACTACAACCTTATTAAGTTTGCTTATTAGATATGAAGGGCTGATACACGTCTGGAAGGAAGTCTCGATCCATCCCAAGATGAAACAGCAAGAAACTCTCCCTGAATCTGTACGCTAGAAAAAGCACAAGTTTGAGGAGAAACCACAGCCTCCAAAACTTCCTCGAGAGTTTTGGCGACATGCGACATGGACGGCCTCTCCTTCCCACTGGCTTTGGTACACTCCAGCGCCAACTTCACTGCACGGTAGAGTGGCTCCGGCTCCAAAGGCACTGCAAGTCTAGCATCCAACACCGAGCTCCACTCGTCACGTTCCACCAGATCGAGCACCCAAGCAACCAGACTCTGGATCTCTCTTGACAGATCAATTGGCTTTTGACCAGACATGAGCTCGAGAAGAACCACTCCAAAGCTGTAGACGTCGCTTGTGGTTGTGAGCTGGGAGGAGTTCCCATAGTCAGGATCCAAGTAACCGGGAGTTCCAACGATAGTCAAATTGCTCAGGTGTGTTGCATTGTCTTGAGGACCGCACACCGATAGCCCAAAGTCTGATACTTTTGCGTTCCAGTCGCAATCCAGGAGGATGTTTGACGATTTCACGTCCCTGTGGGTGACGCTGGGTGATACATACCTGTGGAGGTACTCGAGGCCTCGGGCAGCTTGTGCCGAGATTTTGATCCTTGTTGTCCATTCCAGTGAATGGGAAGAATACAAGTTGTCGTGTAGGGTGCCTCTAGACATGAATTCGAAGACCAGGAGCTTCTCTTGCTCGCAGTATCCGATTAAGTTTACGACGCAAGAGTGGTGTGTTCTGGCAAGAAGTTTTAGCTCCTTTCTAAACATTTCACCAGACCTGTTTTTTTTTTTTTCAATTTAAAGAAAAGGAAGTAAATACTGAAGAAAAATAAATACCTTGTAGAGGCCTTTGCTTGTTTGATAGCAACTTGACGACCATTGTGCAGAACTCCTTTATACACTGTTGCAAATGAACCTTTTCCCAATATCGAGTCATCACAATAATTGTTCGTGGCTGCTTGTAGCTCAGACGCCGAAAGACATACAACTCCATGCCCAGAATCGTTAATCTTTCCAAACTTTGCAGCTCCACATTTCAAATACACCAAAATTCCCATAGCTGCAGCTCCAAAACAAGTTACATACAGCACAAACATAATCCTCCTCCAGCTCTTTGATATCTCAACTCCACTAGTAATATCCAATTTGCCACATTTCCTATCAAAGCTATCTCCACAAGGAGAGATCTCTACGTTGTCGCCAACACAAATGGAGCAGTCCAAACACACTTTGTCAGAGAGTGAGGGGCAAGATGTACTTCCATGCAGCTCGTATTGGTTTTTTCCACACCTGCTTGTGCAAACTCCCTGGCTCGCATTGAAGTCTTCGTTCTTCAATACACCAGAGTTTCCCCAACACAAGATCTTCATAGCCCTGTCCAGCCTCACACCACAAGTGTAGAAATCACCAGCTGAAATGGCTGAAAATGTGGCGTTCTCCGGAACTCGAAGTTGCGCAAACCTGTTATCTCCCCAGCACACGGTTTGGTGATTGTCTGCACGCACTCCACAAGTATGGCGGAATCCTCCAGTTATGTAAGAAAACTTGAGACCAGGAGGAGGAATTGCAGGACTGGGATTGCTCTTTTCACCTCCCCAGCAAAGAGTTTCTCCTGCTTGAGCTGTTATTCCACAAACTACATATGCTCCAGCAAACAAAGCCATGAACTTCTTATCATTTGCTGGTTTTGGGATTGCACCTGGCACTTCTCCCCAGCATGCTGTTGCTCCATCTAGTGTCAGGCCACAGGAGAAACCACTTCCAGATGAGATCGACACGAAGTCTTGGTTTGGAACGGTAGAAGAGTTTATACTCCCCCAACAGTCGGCTCTATTGTCGTAGCTTCGTATTGCACACGCATGGCTTGCACCACTGCTTATGGCTGTATAGCTAACATTTAGAAAACTTTGTGGAGCTTCGAGACTGCCCCAGCATATTGGAAAATGATTGCCATATTCTAGCCCACATACAAATTTCCCTCCAGAGGATATGGTGACTAGTTGCTTGTCTTGGGGTTGTTCGTGTGTGCGAATGGATCCAAAACAAACGGGTGCCATGGTTCCAGCTTGTAAAATACATACCAAGTAAGAACCTGTATTTTTTGGAGTGAAATAGCTGAGAGTCCACAGTGAACCTAGCGTGGTCATGTAGCCAAAGCTTGCTGTAAGATGCAAGTAATTAAGCTCCACAATCGATAATAGCAACACTGTATGGAGAGACATTCTTGTTGGAGCATGATAATAGAGATCTTTTGAAGGAAAAGCGTTCAACAGACAAAATACTCTTCTAAGGATCATAGTCCTCCTGCGAGTTCGAGAAGTTTTTGCTTTGTCTTTTCTTATACAGAACAAAGTTTGAAAATGGCCAAGTTTGGAATTATGGATACATCCATTGACTCCTTCGGGAGACACACCTGCCGCTGTGATACCCAAAGTAGTCTTCATAGTTGTAGTGGTGACGGATTAACGGCTGAATACTTGTTAGAGGCAGGAGGCCTTATATTATAAAAAGGTCTATCCAGCATGCATTTTAAAAGTTTTAAAAACTCCATGTAATCACGAATAAAGGATTTTCTAAACTTCAATAATAAATGTCAGGGTGGCCGACCGATCTTAGGAGCGGACGCAAGTTCTGCTCCTCTTTAGAATGTATGGGTTCAAATGCCACTTCCGACATCAAGTTTTTCCAAGCCAAGTACTCTAAATTGTGAAAAGCATCACCATGCACCACACCAAGAAAACTTACGTGCAGATTAGGTCCCGGCAGAGGCTTTTGGCTAGAAGCGGGCATTCCTGGACCAAGTCGAGGAGGAACACCCTCCAGCTGTGTGAGCACAACAAGACGGCCCTAGAACATCCTTAAAGATATCTACATCAACCCCAAACCCCTTCCACTTCTGGAAAGTGGCAAACACAAAGTGATGTGTAGTAGGAATGGCTTGAATTGTGCCCAAAAATGTAATTGATAAAATTGGAGCTTGGAGAAGCCTTATATTAACATCCAGGATGCATGCCTGCTCGGCTAATTCCATGCAAAAGCATCAGTGGTAGAAAAAATATTAACTCTATTTTGATATTTATGTTTTAACAATTTCAATCAGCTAGTGTTGATTACTCCTCCAATGACTGTACACCTTTCAAGAGAATTTGGAGCAAAAGGCATATTAGCAAGTAAATCTCGTGCATCATTTAAATGTCCAGCACGGCTCAAGATATCTAGCATGCAACTATAGTGCTGTTTATTAGGTGTCAAACCATAATCAATACTAATCGAAGAAAACCTCTGTTTCCCAACTCCAACCTTCCCTGAGTGGCTACAAGCCAGGAAAAACATCACAAAGCAAGCAAGATCAAGCTCATGAACCATTGCTGCAGTGTGAAAAACAAAAAATGCCTCTTCATAGTGCCCGTTTTGCGCATATGCCGCTAACAATGCTCCCCAAGTCACAAGATTGTGCTCTGGGACTGCATCAAAAAACTTTTGAGCTAATTTGGGGCGTTTGTGAAGAGAATAGACCGAGAGCATTGTGTTCCAAGACACAGAATTATGCTCGGGCATTGTCTCAAAGACATCCTTTGCTTCTTCCAGATGCCAGTTTTGGGAATATGCCGATAACATGGCATTCCAGGTGCAGGTGTCATGCTCTGGCATCCAATCAAACAAGTGCTTAGATTCCTCAAGATGCCCGTTAAAGGCATATGCTCCGAGCATAGCAGTCCAGCACACCACATCCCTCACGTAAGAAGTATCAAAGAGAAATCTAGCCGCATTTATGTCCCCGTGACGGGAGTATGCCACCATCATAGCGCTTACTAACACCAAATCCCACTCGGGCATATCCTGGAGAATATCTCTTGCCTGCTGGAGATGCCCTTCCTGGGCATATGCATTTAGCATGGCCGTACAGGATACGAGGTTGTGGAAGGGCATTTCGCTGGTAAAGATGCGCTTGGCATCTCTCAGATTCCCGCGCTGGCCGTACAGGAACAGCATTGCGCCGTACGAGACGAGGTCACGCTGGGGCATCTGGGCGAAGACGCGCTCGGCATCTTGGATATTCTGGGAGCACGAGGAGAGCATAATGTTCCAGGACAGTAGGTCCCTCTCGGGCATCTTCTCAAACGTGTTGGCAACGTTGGAACCTTCCCCGGCTTTGGCATATGCGTCAAGCATGGAGTTCCAAGATGCCAGATACCTCCATGGGGTGGCCTGGAATATATGTACGGCCTCTCTCAGTGAGCCGTTGCTGGCGAACGCAACCAGTACGGTCGTTAGGGTGATAGAGTCTCGCTCGGGCATATTCTCGAAGAGGTATTGCACGGAATGAATATGCCCTGCTTGGGCATATGCTTGGATCATGGTGTTCCAAGAGACGAGACTGTGGAGTGGCATAGCCGCGAAGATGGTGGCAGCGCTGGAGATACGCGGAATCTGTGCGTATGCGTGGAGCATCGCATTGGAGGAGAGGAGATTCCTCTCGGGCAATCGCGAGTAGAAGGCTTCCGCGCTGTGGATTTGCCCGCTTTGGGCGTATGCCGCGAGCATCGCGTTGAGCGCCACTTGATCCCATCCGGGCATGGCGTGGAAGATATCTTCGGCGTCGCGCAGCCGCCCGCCCCGCCCCAGCCCCGCCAGCATCGAGGTATACGAGACGAGATCGCGATCTCTGCGCGGCATGGAATCGAAGACTCTCTTCGCGTCGCGCAATCGCCCATCGCGGAGATGGGCGGCGAGAATGGAGTCCAATTCGCGGGATGGATCGATCGAGCATCCCTGCGAGCTCATGCGATCATGGATCAATCGCAATTAATCGATGAATCGATCGGTACCAAACTTCCAACCACCGAGACTAGGCTGGAGATCGATGGGGTGGGCCACGAGAATGAATGGAATTGGTTGGAGAGATCTATCCCTCTCGCGGCCGGGGGGAGAGGAAGAAAAAGAGAAATTGGGGAAGAACACACATTAAAGGCTTATTGGTTTGGTTCTTGACTCCCATAGCCAGCCAGCCAGCACGACTGTTGGATCCAGGCCAGCAGCAGCAGCAGCGATGGATGCGAGCAGTGATTGCGAG
Organism: Selaginella moellendorffii; assembly: GCF_000143415.4. NCBI lineage: Eukaryota > Viridiplantae > Streptophyta > Lycopodiopsida > Selaginellales > Selaginellaceae > Selaginella > Selaginella moellendorffii. Next base: position 73,450 of record NW_003314425.1, on the reverse strand, counting down.
GAAATTGGATGAGCCATCAGCGTCAGTTAGTTCGAAGATCACGAACACCCACGTACAAACACACCATCGCCATTGATTGATTGCTTTTCTTCCCTGGGCCAGTTCTTAATTTCCATCCTAGAGATCACCATCACTCGGCAGCTGGTAAGTTGTCAATCGATCGTATCGGATCGGACCAGGAAAAGATCAGCGATCGAGTGACTAGAGCTCCCCTTTCCAATCAGCTGGAACTAAATCTCGTTAGACGATCAACCAGCGAAAGTTTGAAAGGAATCGATTGATTGGCGATGCAACCACCGTGGTGGCAGTGGAATTTGGGCGGTTGATCCGATCCCACACCGACCGAGCATTCAAAGAGTTTACGCGAGCGCGTTTTGGATTTGGAAAAATTTGCCGCGCTATTACTTAGTGACTGACACGCTCCGAGCCCCGTGCAGCATTTCAGTAGCCGGCAGCATTAAAAAAAAAAAAAGAGCTCGGCTCTTCTCGGACTGTCCGAGCTCTCGGACCTCGGAGTCGACTTCGGACTCTCTTCTCAGTTATAAAAAGAGTGCTTTTTTAACCAATCAAGGAAAGTTACGAGGTTGCCCCCCGGATTGCCCGTGTGGCCAGCCAACCAGATTGTCTGGCAGTAACCAAGAAAAAAAAGAAAAAAAAAAAGCAAAAGAAAGAAAAACTACTAAACTACCACCACTTACCACCTTTGCAAACTTTTCACTATTATTACTAGACCAGGGCTTTGAGTGATGATCTTGCAGAATTTCCAGAGAGAAAAACCAATGTTTTGATGTTTGTGTAAGATGTGTTGATTGGAGCTCTTCATTCTATTGTTTCTTGTTCCTGGGGATTCACCATAAGAGCTGGAGCTGGGGGAATGGAGGGTTAAAAGCTGATCATAGAGGAATGCAAATAGAAGAAAATTCTCTTGAAATTTTCAATGTGATGAATTCTAGAGTTGGAGGGATTGGTTGCATTTTGTTTGATGAGTTAGGTTGGTTGGGTAGCTCGCTCCATAAATGAGTGAGAGTTGTGAAGGAGGAGGATCTTCCTTGATGACTTCTGGTTGCACAAGCGAAGTTCAGAGAGGGCAGCAAGCCAGGCAGCCAGGCAAGCCAGCCAGCCAGCCAGCAGCAAAATTTAACTACCAAATAAAGGAAGAAAAAAGAGGAAAACCACCAACCAGAGCAAAATTTCTTCCTCCTCCACTGCTGCTGGTGCTGCTGGTGCTTGGTGTTGAAATTCTGTGTGTTTTGTTGGAGGATGGCAAGAGGTTTTTTTTAAGTGATCTTGGTTGGCTTTACCTAGTTTCTTCTTCTTCTTCCTCTGCTCAAAGTGTCTCGAGAAGAATCGAAGTTTCTTCTTCTTCTTCTTCGTCTTGTTGGTGGAGACGGTGCTTTGATTTGTTAAAGACAAGAGTTGAGAGGAACCACAACAAATAAAAGAGAGAGCTTTGGCATTGGCTTGGCCACATGGGCCATTAACAGCTCACAAGGAATTAGGAAAGCTTTCCCGCTTTGCTTTATATCTCCCCAGGCGCAAAGCTTTCTTCCCGAGCAGGGCAGAGGAACAACCTTTGAGAGGGCGAGGGCGCTTCTTCCCACGAACAAAAATCGCTTTTTTTCCCTCTCCTTCTCGTCGATCTCTTCCTGTCAATCTTTCTTCGCAATGGGGGCCGAAGCCACTCTCACAATGCCGGTGGATTTCAAGGTGGAGCTCGTCAAGGAGCCGGAGCTCGTCATGCCGGAGCAGCCAGTGGAGGAGCAGCACTACTTCCTGTCAAACTTGGATCAGAACATCGCGGTGGTGATGAAAACAATCTACCTGTTCGAGTCGAGCAGCGCCAGAGCCGCGGACAATCCCGCCGACGTGATCCGCCAAGGCCTGTCCAAGGCGCTGGATCACTACTACCCGCTCGCCGGCAGGCTGGGAATCAGCAGCGAAGGAAAGCTCGAGGTGGTGATGAAGAAGAGCGGCGATGGAGCCGAGCAGCAAGGAGTCGTGTTTGCCGAGGCCGAGGCCGATGCTCGAATTTGCGACCTGGGAGATATCATCAGGCCCGGTTCCACACCTCTGCTCCAGCTTGTCTACGCAATTCCGGGTGCCAAGAACGTCCTTGAAGTTCCTCCCATGACTGTCCAGGTAACGCTCGCTAGAAGAAGAAAAAAGACCGGTTTTTGATCGCTCTACCGACCAAAAAATCCTGTTTTTCTTTCCTTCCTTCTCCTGTCGTTGTCGGTATGATCCTCTCCCTGCCTGTCCAGGTGACGAAATTCAAGTGTGGCGGCTTCGTCCTCGGGCTTTGCATCAACCACTGTATGTTCGATGGGATTGGAGCGATGGAGTTTGTTCACGGCTGGGCCGAGCTAAGCCGAGGCGTTCCACTGTCACTCAACCCCGAGCTCGACCGGAGTGTCCTCAAGGCCCGGAGTCCACCGCTGGTCGAGTTCCCCCACCTCGAGTACGCTCAAGTCGACGACGTCTCTGGCGGCTCGCAGCAGAACTTACACCTCAATGATGACGACCAACTTGTGTATAGAGTGTTTCGTATCCGGGGCCAGCAGCTGGAGCAGCTCAAGTCGCAGATCGATAACGAAATGGTGGCGGCACAGGAAGATAACGTCGACGTCCCCGGGTGGCGAAAGTGTAGCACCTTCGAGGCGCTCTCGGCTCTGGTGTGGAAGTGCCGCACCAAAGCTCTGGCCATGGATGACAGGCAGCCGAGCAAGCTTCTGTTCGCGGTGGACTACCGGTCGAGAATCCAGCCACCGCTTCCCAAAGGTTTCATGGGAAACGGCATCATGCTGACTTACGCCATGGCCACGGCGTCGGAGCTGGAGAGCAAGCACCTGTCCGAGGTGGTGTCGCTCGTAAGAGATGCCATAGCTCGGATTCACGACTCTTATATCCGGTCCTCCATCGACTGCTTCGAGCTGCAGCGTTTCTGTCCCAGTCTCTTCTCGACTTTGCTCGTCAGCACCTGGTCTCGGCTGTCTTTCCACACGACGGACTTTGGATGGGGGGAGCCGCTGCATTCCGGCCCCGTCGGTTTTTCCGAGCCGGAGGTCTGTCTCTTCCTCTCGCACGGGAGAGAGACGAAAGACATGAATCTCATCCTCGGCTTCCGGTCTGACGCCATGACACGGTTTCATGACGAGCTGGAACAGGTACTTGGCCAGGTGCTGTGCTCCACCTAAACACTCGTTTCCCCCAACAGACTGCTTATTTTTATATTCGATTCTCTACCTCGTCCCTGCCCCTCCCTGCTTTGAAAGAAAGAGAAACACAACAACAGTAGGAAAAAGTAGCATGCAGAATAGTTTGATTTTACCTCTACCGCTTCTGCTGCTGCTGCTGCTGCTCAGCTTTGATCATCGAGTGCTGGAAGGAAAAGGAAAATGCAAGCTGCTTTTCTTGTTCCTGTTGTAAAGTCTCGCTCGATCGCAGCTGTGGTGTATAAAGAAGTTGGCAGTGCCACAAAGATGAGCCTTTAAAGTCCTCCGTCCGTCCGTTATGCCTTACATTTAGAGATGGATAGTCCTGTGCCACCTACTGAAGCATAAACAGAAACAAAAAGCAAGAGTATGTTATAAGAACGATCGATAATGCTTTAGATCGAGTTTGTTATAATCCTATCCAGGAAATCATGTACCGCCAACAGCCTCATTTCAAAAAGTTGCACGACCCTTTGACACCTTTCCACAGGCTCTCCTTCTGAGGCGTACTCGCGGCAGCAGCGCTGCTTTCCTCCAGGAGCAAATTTTCAACCTCTTTAGAATCATGCTTCCTCCGAAACTGCACAGGACAAACAAACGGATCATCTCATTTTTGTGAAGGAGACGTGGCATTGCCAGCCAGCTACCACAAAGAGGAGCCACAGTTTGTAGCTGCAAGAATGCTCGCCTGTGTCCGCTTCTTTTGCAAGCTCAAGCTCGTTTAAAATGAACAAGACGTGCTTTCCGTGAACCTCCTTATCCCGAGGGCGTTCAACTTTGAATTCGTTGAAAAGCTCGTTATAAGTCAGCAGCCCGTGAGCCAGAAACCGTCTGTGAATCCATAGAGCCTAAAAAAACAAGTTCATGAGAGACATTTACAGCGCAACATTCCAACCTCATTCCCGAAGGACATGTCTTTAATTGATTCAGCGTTCCCCTTGAGCTCCTCCTGTTCAAAGTCAGGGAATACTTTCAGTCATCATTCTGGCTTCAAATAAGCACGACCTTCCACATCGAGGCCAATTCCCTCCAGCTCAGGTAAAATTCGTGTTGTCTCCAAATTAGATGTTGCAGCATGGACTGCAAAATAACCAAGTGGAGTTATTCCATTTCAGTGCGTAGTAACGAAGTACCCTGCGATAGTGGAAAAAACAGTTATCTGTACACCGGTACGAATCCCGGGATTTCAACTCCAGCTCTATCTGTAAGGCATCAACTCACAGTTCTCTTCTCTATGCGTCTTTAAAAATGGAAGCAAACAAGGTACGTACTCGAGGGAACTTCATGAAGGAGATAAGCCAGCAACGGTGTCTCCAAGCACGGTAGTTCATCGGAGATCTCTGCCACATTGGAATGAATAAGCGGGCAGTGAGAGTGATCTCTGCAAAGACGACATATAAGAGAAGAGATGGCACTCGACTCATATATACGTAAACGGCGGCTAACCTCGACAATCGCATCAACATGTTTGGATTCAGAGTCAATGATGCCATCGCTTTGGCTGGAAGTGGAGGAGAATATTTTGTTTAATGCCCACCTCCTGCAAAAAAAAACTTTTTCAAGTGCCAGAAGAGAGAAACAAAGAAAGAAAAGAAAGAGAGAAGAAACACGTACCGATGAGCCCACGCTTCCTCACTTTTTGGAGCATACGTCAAGACAAGACTGGATAGTCGTAGCTCACTGATCATTCCTGACTGAGAAAAGCTCGACTTGCCAAGAACACGTTTCCTAGATCACGAGATACTTTAGATCGCTTGGAGATGAAAAACAAACGACCAAAAGGAGGAAAAGAGATCATACCTGGTGTTCCAAGCGGTCGAGTAATCCGAGTTGACAATCAGGAGTGCTCTTGTGACCTTGAGCAAACTTTCTTCCTTCGAGAAGCCATTTTCCTGCCTTCCGCACTGTTTTTCTTCCGCTCGCAATGCCGAGAACACCGCCTGTGCTTCAGTGTAGAGCGGCCTCAAAGCGTTCACTGCGATCCCTAGCTTGTGATCTCGCAGCCAAAACCAAGAAGCCTCACAGTACTCCCCAGCGCCAGCGCCATCGCAGGGGCTCTTGGATCCCTCTCCAGCGTTCGGATCAGTGTCAGCGGCGGCAAACGAGATCTCGACTGTATCAGCTGGAAGATCGTGGAGCTGCGCCAATTGCGACGGCAGGAGGAATCCCAGCTCGTCGCTGCGCGATGGATCAGAGATCACGGATGCATGGATCGAATCGATCGATCGGGATCGCGCACTTACATTTCGGGATCGCTGTCGAGAAGGCGCCCCAGATCCGCCAAGAGCCTCGTCCCACACTCCATTATTTTAGGTAGGGAAGTTATTAGGGTTCTTACTTCTCGCTTAGATCCAGCAAGGGAAGAGGAGCGCCATCGTCGTCCCAGGCACTTCCAGGCTCAGGTACTGAGCTAGCTCTCACGATCTGGAATCATGGATCCCAGCCAGGAGTTTGAATCTAGCTCCTGTTCTTGTCGGCTCACTGTGGATGAAAATGCAGGGCCTAGCGATGGTGCTCGAGGATTAGAGCTTGGATCCTCATGTCAAAGAACTGGTATGGAGTCTTTTCGAGCGATTTCTTTCATCAGTAATGACATCTCGATTCGCTTCTCCTTGTTGCTTCTCATATAGGATGCTAAGAGGGCGCAATTTTCCTGGCAAAGTTCTACTGTCGCGGAAGGCCGACTCTAGCTCTAATGTGAGAGGGAACTCTTCGGAGAGTAGGAGTTCTGATGAAGATGGCCACTCGTTCTCGAGTGGAGCAGGAAGAAACCGGGTATGGTTTTCTAGTTTTCTTTTTATCTTTTTGTGTGTGTTCTGGATTTCTTGAGAATGGAACTTTGATCTGTCGACGTGGCTTGTAGGATTTGCAAGACATCAATGGCAACGAGCTTGGAAGCTCATCGTCTGCTGGATCACCGGGAGAATCGTCAAGCAGGGAAGCCTCGGCGGATGCTCCAAGGCCAGGCTCCGGTGGGCGAGCTACAGACACTGCTCGTGTTGCAAGATTTAAGAAAGAGTTGGCTGCCTCGACTGTAAATCTAGGTACTTTCGACGAGACTTACTCAGCTCTCTCAAACTCTTGTTCTCTTTTTTTCGCAGATGCTTTGAGAGAGCTCTCGTGGAGTGGTGTTCCCGCTGACATGAGGCCCATGATTTGGAGACTGTTGCTGGTATGACTTTGTTTCGAGCTGAGAAAAGATTGACAATTGAAGCACGTTTATATACTTCAGAGCTTTGCGTGCAGGGTTATTCGCCTTCCAATACGGATAGAAGGGAGATGGTGCTTTCCATGAAGAGACAAGAGTACGTCGAAGACATTGCACAGTTTTTCGACATACCCGATGAGGATCGCACTGAGGACGAGATAAGAACCGTTCGTCAGGTGAGTAATACGGAATTTTTCCATTAGCTCGTATGTGCTGCCTTCTACATTGTCCCTAGATTGCCGTCGACATTCCACGGACGGTGCCGGATGTTACTTTCTTCCATCAGCCTACTATACAAACCTCACTGGAGCGAATCTTAAATATATGGTAAACCTGGAATAAATAGCTCGCGAGTATCATCTTTATGAGGTTTGCATTTTCGAGCAGGGCAGTGAGACATCCTGCGAGCGGTTACGTCCAGGGAATCAATGACTTGGCGACGCCTTTCCTCGTGGTGTTTCTCTCGGAGCATTTTGAAGGAGAGATGGAAACCTGGGACTTGTCGAAGCTTTCGCCGGAGAAGCTTACGCAAGTTGAAGCAGACAGCTACTGGTGTCTCTCCAAGCTGCTCGACAGAATCCAGGATCATTACACTTTTGCACAACCTGGAATCCAGCGGCTTGTCTTTAAGCTGAAGGAGCTGGTTCGACGAATTGATGGTAAGACCTTTCCAGTTTTCACTTTTAAAACAAACACTCGTGCTTTGCTTAGAACCGGTAGCCAGGCATGTCGAAGAGCAGGGGCTGGACTTTTTGCAGTTCGCGTTTCGGTGGTTTAATTGCCTCTTGATAAGAGAGGTAAGACATTCTTTTGTAAATCACTTCACCTTCAATTGTTTTGTCTTCCATCACGCAGGTTCCATTCTCATTGGTTTCTAGACTGTGGGATACTTATCTAGCCGAGGGCGACGCTTTTCCAGAGTACCTTGTATATGCATGTGCCAGCTTCTTATTGACGGTACGCAAATCACATCATCGCAGAGGCCTGCCTGACTCTAAACTGTTCCTTTCTTTTTTATAGTGGACCGACCAGCTCCAGCAGCTAGATTTCCAGGAGATGGTGCTTTTCTTGCAGCACTTACCAACGAAGAGATGGACTCACCAAGAGCTGGAGATGGTGCTGTCGCGAGCTTTCATGTGGAGAGTTATGTTCGACCGCTCCCCAAGTCACTTAAACTCGGGCTAAGTCGATGGATCGATTCAAAGCGCTGGCTGCTATCTAAGAAGAGAGCGAATGAAAGAGAAAGAAGAACCAGGGAGTTCTAGAAAAGTAAGCTTTGCAATTTATTCGATTCCAATGTACAGTCGGCATCACTCCTATAGGTATTCTACACACAGGTTCTTTCACTGTTTTCTTTTTTTTTTTTTTAAGTTCTCACTCTCTTCTTCACGCTGCTGCTGCAAAGTGTACTTCCAGATTGCTACTCGTCGAGATTCTCTTCTCGCTCACGATCTTCTTCTCGTCACCCTCGAGCTTGCAAAGCCCCGGCATCCTCTCCTTGACGAGCTTCCACACCGACTCATACTCGTCGTCGGCATTGCGCAGCGATCGAAACATGCTCTCGAGGACATGTGACGACGGCGAAGCCGGATCCTGGAACGGCTTCTGGACGATTCTCAAGTACTGGTACATCTCGTGAGCGGGCATTCCCTGGAGCAAGTATGGAAGCAAGCGTCCATGCGCGGCTTCCATGATGATCACGCAGCTCTCTATCGCTGCGTCCTGCTGCTTGCTTCCGAATCCGACAGTCTCGAGCAGAGGAAGAATGTCGCGCTCTTCCTCGTCGAAGTGATCTCGCGTGCTCTCCTGGATCGATATATCGAAACGTAAGCACAAAAGAGAGATTTTTTCTACCACCAAGAAGTACCTGGAACACTTTTAGCCGAGTTGCTAGCGCGACCAGAGCTTCATTATGGACGCAGCTGCCCTGTTGTAACGCCAGGACAGACTTCAGATCCTCGCGAATCCCATTCATGATTGGTAAATCTCTAGCGTGATCAGCGTGCACAAGCTCGGTCAGTCCTGGCAAGGAAAAGAAAGAAAAACCAAAACTTTGTGATGGTTCTATGGAAAACCGAAAGAACTCACCTTTGTCCGCGTTCTCCAACACTGGAAACATGGTTCTCTCCTCCATCTGTGCGTGCTCTTGCATCAGCTCCACCAGCCGCAAGTACTCGGACGAGAGCTTCTTGATCTTCATCGCCAGCCCTGCCTTGACGGGCGAGATGGTGCTGGAGTTCACCTTGGTCGCGGCCAGCTCCTCAGAGATCTTCACCACCTTCTCGACGTGAAAAAGAATGCTCCGGTGCTGGAGCAAGCACAAGCTCGCCACCGCCGGGCAAGTTCTCTCGTCGATCGCCTTGGAGACCGACATCTCCAGCAAGTCTGGATCCATCCTCACGGGAGCGTAGCTCGGGAAGAACGGCATTCGCTTGTAGTAGCCCAGGAGATTGGAGTGGACTGCTCGAATCTCGATCCCTCGAAAGAGGCCCAGCGGCCGGACAAGCTCCAGGAAAGGGATGAGATAGACGTCCACCATGCTAAACTCCTGTCCAAAGAAGTAAGGTCCATCTTTGCCGTGCTCCCACAGCCCCCTGTCCAGTCTCGCGAACGCCGTGTCGATCTTGGCGCTGCCCTCTTGCTGGACTGCCGGATCGGCGTCGTAGAGTAGCTGGCCGACGAGCGGCGAGAATTCGTCTCGCACGAATTCCACCCAGTCGCGGACATCCATCCCGGCCGATCCCTCGAGCAAGAGCGGCGGATCGCGGAAGGTGGCCTCGATGTAGTCCACAATGTCGTCGGCGGATCCATAGATGACGCTGCCGCCGTGCTGGAGGATGGGGACATCGCCATCCGGGCACGCGGATTCGAGCCACTCGAGCTTCTTGCTGGATTGCAAACCCTCGGGCGGCACCCAGATTGGATCCACGCTCAGGCCCTTGTGGAGGAGCGCGATCCGGATCCGGGCCGTGAAGGGGCAGAGCTCCACGCCAAACAATCGCAGCACTACGCCATTGCCAAACCTGTAGGGATGGCACGATACCGGCACCACGCACGCCGCCGTCGCCTCGCAATCTTTCTTGCCGAAGCAAGCTCCCATGATCGATCTTCTTCTTCTTTACTGCCGCGACCCTCCTCCGCCGCCGCCGCCTGGATGGATCGATCGCATTCGTGAGAGCAGAGGGCGAGAGATGGAAATTTAGGGCTTTAGGATGAGAACGGCTAGTTTCGCTGCGCAACGGCTGTTTGTATTTTAGGGGGGATATTCTTTGGACATTCTAGGCAGGATTTATTAATTTATGTTAATTAAACAATAATTGTAAAAGTTAATACTCGTATAAACTAAATAAGCTATAGAAATTCATAAAAGTTTATTTTAACTTTTTACACTTATGATATTAACATTATTGTACATTTTTTGTTATTATAGGAACCTGAAAATCCATTTTCATCCATTCTCAATTTCATGGTCGCCACAAAGTTTTGGTTATTTATTTTTTTAAAAAAATCTAATTTATAAAAATGTTTAATGAATGAGAAAAATACTTTATCCTAAACCAAAAAAATTTAACATATTTCTAAATTTACAATAGCTGTATGTTTTCAGAATGTTGGGCATGGCGGCTCCAAAGCTCACTTCTAAGGTCTTGAAGCATGTCCCACGTCAGTATCAAGCGATGAAACACAGGGAAGCAAAGAGATGGATGCCGGGATTTTCTGCCAATTTCCTCTATCTTTTCCTTGTTGGCTGCTTAGAAGTAAGCACTGCACGGTAATGAGCTTGGCTTGGATCGCAAAGAAATCATCCGGCAGCTGCTCGTAAGAGTAGAGGTGTAGCTCTTGGAGGCTACTTGGAAACGAGGTGATGGTGGTGGACACAAGGCTTCTCATGTAGCCCTCGACAGTCAAGAACTTGAGGCTTGGGAGACTCGTGACAAAGAGAGGCAAGTGATCGCGAGGAGTGGCGAAGCTCAAGTGCAGAGTTTTCAAGTTTTCCATGGCGGATGAAGTGATGAAGTTGGGATCCAGCTGCAGCGATTCCGGGAAAGAGTCGAGTTTGAGCTCTTTCAAGTTTGGGAAAGAACCTGGCGGAGCTAGCTGCTGGCACGCAACGCCATCGCAGATAAGGTGGAGTTCTTCGAGACGTTTCAATCGATGGAGACGGGAGAGATTCTTGATCTTGTGGTTGTAAAGGTCAAAAACTCGAAGCCCATGACACTTCTCGATCCACGTGAAACCTTCATCGTGTGTTTCATCTTCTTCCACTCCCGTGATTCGAAAGACTTGCAGATTGAGTGATCCTTTGAACAGGCTGCTCCAGCGAGCTCCTCTACTCGACTTGCAACTGATGTGGCATCGCATCAGCTCCTTGAAGCGTCCAGATCCAGCAGAAACTCGCCGAAACTCGATGTTCCTGGACACCAAAAACAATGTCTCGAGATGCTCCAAAGCCGTGAATCCTTCCGAGAGTATGATCAAGCCGCTGGACGAGCCTATCATCTCCAAATACCGCAGATGTGTGGCGCTGGAAATCCCTGTTAAGTCCACCACCTCTGTGTCACTCGCGTGGATTGTCAGCTCTTTCAAGTTTGAGAGCTTGTAGAGCATATCGAAACCAAAGTTCCTGACCTTGCTGTCGCATTTCAAGTATTGGAGTGATTCTATCTCCATGATCTCGACTGGAATGTGGTTTATCCACGTGTTTCTAAGATCGAGCATTTCAAGCCTCGTGAGCTTGGAGATCCCTGGTGGAATGAATTCCACCTTTGTTCCCTTCAAGCTTAGTCCCTTAAGTTCCTTGATCCGGTCTATCAAGTCTTCGTCCAAAACGCTAAACCTGTTGTTCCCATCGAGCAAGACCATGTCTCTTACAGATAAGTTTGATGGCAGGCTTCGAACATTCTTGGAGATAAAGGAGACTTTGTTGGCCCTCTCGTCCATGCCTGGTTTCCACTCATGTCCAAAGAAGCATTTCTCTTCGTGCTGCGCTTGAGAATGGAACTTTCCCTTCAGAACTCTAATGCAAAGTTTGCGTAGCATGTCATGAACCGTGATGTATAGCGGATTGTCATCTGCATCATTCACCACCTTGATCATCGATCTTCGGTCCAGTTCTTTCGCAATCTCCTTGAAGGAGAGCTGTGAGTTGCTTGCTATCCAACACTTGATCAAGTCTTCGAAATCTATCCTGGCATCTTCTGGAAACGCAGCCACGTAAAGGAAGCACTCTTGCAACTTATCATCGTTGTTTCCCAGCTCGTCGTAGCTAAACTTCAAGCGCTTGAACATGAGTTTCTCGAGATCATCGTCGTTGGACAAGTGCAACTGTCGGTAACGTTCTTTCCAAACTCGGGACCCGTGGTCTCTGTAAACAGCCATGGCACTGCCAACGACTTCAAGAGCTAGAGGGAGGCCCTCACACTTTCGAGCGATTCTCTCCGCCACCTTTTCAACGCGGTGACGATCTTCAAACTTATGCGAGCTTCCTGATCCTGATCGAGGTCCGAATGCGAACCTCCAAAACATCTCCTTGCTTTCACCCTCCGGCAGCAAACGGACCTTGATAACTCTGGCCTGGAGCTTCTTTATAACATCTTCCTTCCTGGTCGTCACAAGCACCCGAGATGAAGACTTTTGATCCACGAAATCAATGAAGTTCCTTGCAAGATTAGCTTGCCACACATCGTCCAGGATCAGAAGAACTTTTCTCCCACCACAAACCTCCCTTGCAAAGTGTTTCATATCCTCAAGCTTATTACAAGCTTTCACCATGTCAAGCTTGTCACCCCATTCCAGGGCATGGATAACTTGGCTCTTGAGACTATCCTCACAAGCATCCTTGGCCACTGTGAACCAGACAATGTTGTCCTGAAAGTACTCCCTGATCCTTGGATCATTGTGGACGCAGCTTGCAAGAGTGGTCTTTCCACATCCACCCATCCCCAAAACTCCCACACACATGTCATGAGAATTATCCGCGAGGAGGATCTTCACCACCTCATCTAGCATCACGCCGCCAAAGATGGTCTCAGGAACCACGCGCCGTACATAAGTTCTCGCAACACCCTTGTCATGCGGAGAAGTCCGTACGGCATAGCTGGAACTGCGCTTTACCAATTCCAGCTCTCGTTCGTAGCTCTCGATTTGGGAGAGAAGATCATCGTAGAGACGAATGGCTTCGTCGATCGCACCATATCTCTCGTACCTTTGCAATTTCATCAATGGTAATTCAATCGCAAAACTAAAGAGCACTTATCTCGACTCTTACCGTACTTTGGGGTTCCAGATGTTCCTCCTGGCGACCAGCAGCTCTTGGGCTTTGTGATTCCAAGCCTTGATGCGATCCAAGCACTCCTCCGCTGCGTCCGAGAACTTGAATCCTGGATTGGTGTGCTTGGGAGCATCAAATGCGTCGATCTTAGCATTGATGTTGGCGGCCCTGTGCTCGAGAACTCCGAGGTTTGCATCCCAACACCAAACCTTCTGGAGAGCATCGATGCCCATTCTCGCTAGTGGAACCGCCACACAGCTCGCAAATTCCATTGTAATAGAGGATTCCAATCCAAGTCAACAAAAACGTGAGCTATTTGACTTTGTTGACTTTGATTGGAGTCCTTCATTGCTGGCCATAGTTCACAAACAAGGATCGATCTCCAATGACATTCAGAGGAAGGATTCATCTCCAATGACATTCAAGGGATTTTTCTGCTTCTTTATCTCTTTTTTTTTTTTAATAAAAAATTATTTCTGCTTTTACGAGGAATAGTACAAACCGTATTTACCATGGTTAGAATGATTGAATACAAGTATTTCTAAAGATAAGATGAAAAATATACGTATTACAATGTAATTTGTTACCTTTGGGTGAAAGTAATCTTTTATACATAAAGGAAGATAAGTATAGGGCATAGCCCCGATAGATACTATATGATGATATTTTCTGGCTCTATAGAGATGGATAGGATAATCTAGATAGCGGCATTTTTTGGTAGAAGATCAAGAGAGGAGAGGGCTCGAGAGGCGCCGAGAGGCGAAGATCCAATCCCCTCGCTGGGCGCGCAATGGCCGCCGTGGTGATGGACTGCTCGGCTGCCAGGAAGTCGATCGGCGCGGCAGCGATGCTGGCGGCAGCGGCGGCCGAGCCGGGGTCGAGCGCTGTCTATGGCAGATTGCGCGTCCAGAGAATCCGGAGCTGCTGGCTAGGGTTAAGAGTGGGGAATGCTCGCGGAGGGATCACCTGCCGGCAGCAACGTCAATCGCTGGTGGTTTGTAGCAGTAGCAGCAGCTGGTCCAGCAAGCCCGGCAAGGATGGGGGCGAGGAGGACGAGTTCCAAGAAGCTCCAGCCGAGGATTATTTGCAAGCGCAGGTCGTGGATGCTGGTGAGTGCTTCTTCTTTTTTTTTTTTCCCCTTGTTCCCCCTTTTCGCCTTTTTCCTCTCATTGTTTCGATTGACATGGTTTGGTTCCTTCTTTTTTCTTTCTTTGCAGTGAGTATGCTGCCACTACACGGACGATTGTTCATGACTCTGTCCAGTGGAAGAGAAGTTGAGGTCAATCACGTCCATCCTTCCAAAGGCAGGCTTTTGTACAGAGCGAGGAATCCAGCCATTTTTCTCAAGGTTCTCAGCGACTCGGACGTCCTGCTCCCAATTATTGTAGGTACGTTGCGCAAAGAAAGAGCTTCTTTTTCCTACTTTGTTCTTCTGGCGGTGCTTTGACACTGGTTTTCCTCAGGCGAAACGGCCGTGACCATGCTCATGAAAGCACTCCATGACGAAGAGAAATCGGTAACGTAAATTGCGAAGTTATGATCCATTTTCATCGTGCTTCGTCTCCATACGTTTCGCAGGGCCGTCCAAACCATTATCAATTGCTGAGACAGATTGTTGGTGCGCTAGACTTCGAGGTGAATGCACATTCAATTCTTGTTTTCTTCTTTTTTTCACACGGTCTTCTTGGACCAGGCAAAAATGGTCAGGATCACTGAGCGAGTCAGGGACACATACTATGCCCGCATTTACTTTGGCCAAGTAAGCATAGCTTTCTTCTCAGGAAAGAAGCCAAGCCTGATATCACGCGATGACTACAGGATGGCAAGAAAGCGCTCACTAGCGTAGACGCCAGGCCTTCGGACGCGATCAACTTCGCTGTAAGAAGCAAGGTTTGTGACCATTTCCAGCCCGGTTCTTGCCTGACAAGTTCCCAAGCAGATTCCAATCTTCGTGAACAAGTCTATAGTCGAAAGTGATGCCGTGAGGCCAGTCTACTCGACTCCCGTGCCCTGGGACACCACTGGCGAGAGGAGCCGAAAGTCTTCCTATCTTGATAGGTTCGTTCTCGTTTTCTTGCGAAAACGAAAAAAAAAATTGTTTTTGTGTAGTCCTGATGACGCTCATGATCCAATCGCGGAAGAGATCACTCTAATGAAGGACATGCTCATGGCTGTGGTGGAGGAGCGATATGCGGATGCTGGTAAGTTCTGTCATCTTCTTCTCTCTTTTTTTCTCTCGCTGGTTTATCTTGACACTGCTATTGCACAGCTCGATGCCGGGACCAGCTTAACAAGCATCGCCTCTCGTGCAAGATGAAACAGGTAAAGCGATAATGCAAAATCGTTTTTTTTTTCTTCTCAGATTGTAATTTTTCGTGGATCTACTTGCAGCAGTCGCTATAGAAGGATAGCATTGAAGGAAACTCGACGACAACATGAACAACGCAATGGCGACTGAAATAGATGAGGGATTGATTCAAGCAGCTGATATTAAAGTAAAGCTAGTGTACATACTGTGCAGTGTGCCGTAAGTTATATATGCCTGTGTAGCTGGGACTACAGCATTTAATCAATCGTGGTAAAAAAATCACTATTGGATATGAAGAACTCGTCCCTGGCTTTGTCAAGTCCATTAAGTTACACCCAGTGATCCCTGTTCAGAGCACACCAAGTTTAAAGAACAACGAAGAACACCAATTTAGAGTTACCGGAATGTTAGACAAAACCGAGCTAACGAGTCACAGCTCATCCTCGATGCAATATCCGCAATGGTCGAGGCGGTGGAAGCTGTAACATAATCGACGAGCTTGAGCTCACAAATCTCTTTCAAGTTGGATGCCTGTGTAAGCACCGCAGAGTGACCACCTCCAGCAGCTAAGCACGTAATCTCTCCAACACACCTGGAAGAACACACCAAAGCTTTTCTCGCTTGGAAGAAAGCTTGCTTTGTAAAACTTACCAGTCGATTGGAGAAGGATACCAGGCATAATATGCTTTGCCAGAATCTGCCTGTCCATAGCTGTTGTAGCCGCAGCCAAGCAGCCGGCCATTCGCCATCCGGACGAGAGTGTGCAGATCTCCACAAGTTGCTGAGCGAGCACCGGATGGGATCACTAGAACCGGAATCCGCTGGAAGAAAAAGTCGATGTCACTAGTGCCGCAGATGCGATCTTGCCGGGGCCCCAGACCAAGTTGTCCTGCGTGACTTCCACCCCACATATATAGTCCTCCGGCAGAGGAGATCGCGCAGGAGTGGACTCCACCGGCAGATATCTGGACGACATCCACGCCTTCCAGCGTCACCACTCTTCTCGGAAAAACTTCCTTGTTACCGGATTGCAAACTTCTGTGACCAAGTTGTCCGGAAGATCCCAGTCCCCAGGTGTATCTACAGGAAAGTTGCAAAAACCATTAGCTATAAACGATCGAAAGAAGAAAGAACAGTAAACAAGAGTAAAAAAAAGATCGCTCACTCCCTGAAAGTTCCCATCTCTCAATCCGGCAAGAGCACAACTTACACATCGCCATTGTGTGCAATCGCTGCTGTGTGATACTCGCCACACACCACTTGCTTCACTTTGACAGTTTCAACCGGCTCGTTGAGGAACTTAACGAAAGAGGTGACAATTTTTGCTCCTTGGAGCCCCTCGCAGCTGATCCCTCGGCCGAGTTGGCCATGCTCATTGTATCCTGTTCAAGGAAATCCGCGATGCCAAGGCAAGCACAAAAACAAATCTAGAACTGTGTCAATCCCCACTGGCAAATGATAGATAGAACTAAAGAGCAAACCAAGGAAAAAAATGGAAGGAAGGTGGTAGAGAAGTACCCCACGTTTGAAGAACACCGTGCTCTGAAAGAGCTGCGGCGTGTGCTCCTCCACAGGCTACTTGAATGACCACCTGAGATAGCGATGAAATGAAAACTTCCATGAAGAACAAAACAAAAAAGAGAACTTTACTGTGCTAGATGAGAATACTCCAGAGAACAGTCGAGGCGAATTTGATCCCTGGCAAAAGAAAAAGAGAGGAAGAACCAATGAGCAAAAGAATGCGAAAGAACAAAAGAGTTACCTGGTTTTGTCCCCAAATCCACATCCTACCACGACAAGTTCCATCTCTAGAATCAGCGATGGCGGCAGTGCAATTGGCTCCACAAGCAACCGACTTGACAGCCTCGTCTCGCAATCCATAGACTCTTTTCGGCCGATCGGAGTTTGTCTCAGATCCATCGCCGAGTTGCCCGAATTGATTGGATCCTACGCTAGTTCATCCCGGTTCTAAGGATGGAACGAAAGAAAGAAAGAAACTCACCCCAGGTAAAGAGGGATCCATCCGAGGCGATGGCGGCAGTGTGCTCGAGGCCGCAAGAAATGGCGATGAGTCGAAGCGACGATGGATGGATCGCGACTCTGATGGGATGCGGCACCGCGCTGTGGATTGCCGATTCTTGCCCTGCCTGGCCGCATTGATTGTAGCCCCACGCATAGAGAACGCTCCTCGCGGGCACTGGCTGCTCCTCCATCTCTTCTCTATAACCTAGAACAGTTTGAATTAAAGGTAAAGGAAAGTTACTTTTTAAAATACCTTTTTAATGACCAAGGTATGTAGTCAGTTTACTTATTTACCATTTATAGCGTGCTTACGTGTCATTATTACGTGGCACTTCATAGTCTCACGTCATAGTGACACGTAATCACGCTATAAGGGGAATATTCGAGGTTTGTGACAGGATCAACCATTTAGCTTTTAAGTTGGAGCTATGGCGGCGGTAGAGGAAGAAGGCGCCAGGGCGGCGATGGAGATCGTCTTCTACGATGTTGAGACGACGGTGCCGGAGGTGAAGGGCCAAGGCTACGAGATCCTCGAGTTTGGCGCTGTGGTGGTGTCGGCCAGGGGGCTGGAGGAGCTCGATTCCTTCACCACGCTCGTCCGCCCCTCATCCCTAGCCCTGGTCAGTCCCAGGAGCGTCTCCTGCAATGGGATCGTCCAGGACAGCCTCGTCGGAGCTCCATCGTTCCTGGAGATCGCCGATCGCGTCCATGCTCTGCTTCACGGTGAGCTTCTTGATGGATATTTTGGTGATTTCTTGGCCGATTGATCGATCAGGGCGCGTGTGGGCGGGGCATAACATCTTGCGCTTTGACAATCTCCGGATCAAGGAGGCTTTCGCGAGCATTGGAAGGGCTGGGCCGGAAGCCGCTGGCCACATTGATACATTTCCATTGCTGCGAAAAAGCTTTGGCCAGAGAGCTGGAAATCTCAAGGTATGTTTTGCTTTGCTCTTGTGGATGATCGATTCCAAGCTGCCTTTAGATGGCAACTCTAGCATCTTATTTCGGGCTTGGCAAGCAAGAACACAGGTAGAGCGATCCACTCCCATCTCTCTCTCTCTTTTTTTTGTTTCTAACTTTCTCTTTCTCGTCCAGGAGTCTCGCGGATGTCCGTATGAACATCGAGGTTCTAAAGCTGTGTGCTACCGTACTCTTCCTGGTAAGGTCACCATTCTTGCAAGTTCTAAGCTCTCATGGTGTTTTCTTCTCGATCAATCTAGGAATCCAACTTCCCCGACATCTTCCCAATGGAGAGCATCGTCTCTCCAAATCAAAACTCGCCTTTTCTCGTCCCCGAGAGGCGCCAGAGCGCCAGGCTCTCGAGCTTGCGAGGAGACGCCTTTAATTTCAACTTGCTGGCCGTGTCACTGGAGGAGGCGATCAAACACGACGATGCGAATGGAAGCAAGCTTGAATCGAGAGAAGAAACCACCATGATATCTGCAACAACAACAAGAACAATCGAGCAAGCTACAGAACAAGAGAGAGTTTCCGAGGATTTAAGGAACGACAAGTTCTTACGTTCAGACGAGATCTTCCTGGACTTTTTAGACGCCACGCACAATCCCGATAAGTGGATCACTCTCCAGCACGCATCGCAGCAGCTCTGCATTCGCGAGACAAACGCCAGGGTCAAGTTCAGTGTGAGCGACAGATTTGCTTACAGCAGCGACGGCAAGCCAACTTTCAGCATCGTCATCGTCCCGACGCCAAAGCTGCTAGCAATCGCCAAGGAATGCGAGGTTCTCGTGAAGAACGTGTCCACTTCCATGGGGATCGCTGCTGTGTGGCAGCCGGTGCTGGTTGCCAACGGAACTGGGGACGAAGCACTGCGCATCAAGTAAGAAAATTATTCCATCGTTCTAACTTTGAGATCAATCACACCTTTGCAGGATTGGAACCAGTGGAGATGGCGAGAGTGCGTCCTACACAACGAAGCTGTTCAAGAAGAAGCAAGAAGATGGAAGCTTAGAACGATTAGATCTACCAAGTGTAGATCCCAAAACTTTCCAAGAATCAGTACCTGCTGGCTGTTGCGTGGACGTCGAGCTTCGTTGCGATGGCTATGCTTTCCAGGGAGGTAAAGTTGGTCTTCGATTCTTGGCTGAGCAGCTCTTCATACTCTGCTGAAACTTTCGTCAAAAACTTCGGGAGATACTAATTCTTCGTGTACAAAAATCTTCGCTGTCCATAAAAGAAAAAAGACAATTGTTACAAGCAAAGGAGCCACTTTGTTTTACAAAATGTGTCTCCAGCCTCCTAAAACTTCCTAAACCTTTCTCACATACCGGTTCCTCCAAAATCTACATCCTCTTTTCGACAAAACTTTGGTGCTGGCTATTCCTCCGGTTGACAACAGTTTCACCTGGCTCGCATGGCAAGATAGTGATGCTCAGCACTTGATTCACTACCTCGCCAAAGCGGCAGCACTGCCTTCTCGGGACCTGTCGAGGAGATCTTAGAGAACTCTAGAAAGAAAAGGCCGGGAGATTTACCTTGAACCAATTGTTGCTCAATGGCCTGGTGACGACTCGGATGGTGTCAAAGTCCGGAGCTTTCGAGTGGCCCATCCCAGGTAGCAGTAGCCTCGACCAGCAGTAGTTCTTACATTCCTTGGCAGATGGACTGTAGAGCTTGTACTCACTCACAACTCCGCCGTCTTCGCTGCTCATGGTGTTATTGAGGAAGAAGAGGAACGGTGGCGACGGTAGCTTAACTTTGCGAGTGTCCAGATCGAACTCGGTTGGACCGTTCCTCGAGTTCCAGGCCTTGAATGTAATCTCTGCCTTCTCTAGTACCCTGGGATAAACTAGCTGATCAAATACCTGGACAACGTAGCCAGTCGAGATTGAGAACGTGAAGCCTTTGTCCTTGTTATAGCCAATCGTCTGCTGCAAGAAGTTGGACGAGTCCGATGTCATTGCCTTGATCAGCAGCTGCAAGCTCTCGAGGCGGGAGAGCTCGGGAAACACTGGATCCATTGCTTCAATGTGATGCATGGACACAAAAGGTGTTATAGGATGAGCACTCAGCAATCCCAGCGGGTTTCCACGTATATCCATCTGCAAAGGACGAGATTAAAAAGACAAGAAAAAGAAACTTTTTGTACCTGATGGAAACCCGAGTGTTTCGTGAGTGGGACACCGAGCTCCAAAATGCAAGCGTACAGCCGATCGTCACTCCCAGTGAGCTGCGGATAGTGCTCCAAGCATCTATCCTGCGATCGTGCCAAAGCCTTCGCGAGTGGATAGCTGATGGCAATGCCCCCACCTCCAAACGCCATCTGGTGGCTAAACGCAACGTTCTGGTTATGGCTCTCGGACACACTGCCGATGTAGAACATCTGGGACGAGTCGAAAGTCCCCAGAACACGAACCAGGTTGTCCACCGAGAAGACGGTATCGTCGTCGCAGAGAACCAGCCACTCCACACCCGTCAAGTTCATCCGGACGGTCTCGAGAACTATCCTGGCGATTCGGATTCCTGCTGGCGAGCCGTCCACATTGGTGTACCGGAACCTCGAGGTGTCCTCGGAGATCCGGATAGGCGGGAGGCCAGTGTCCCACAAGTTTGGCTCCACTGGATCGTCGTGCCACACGAATCCACGCATTTGTAGCGGCCGCCACCACTGCCTCACCAGCTCCTTCCGGTCGATCCACAAGCTCGCGGAGCCTGCTATGCCAAAGACGATCTGATCCACTGCCAAGGTACTACCACTGCCGCTACCGCTGCTGCCGCTGCTGCTGCTCTCGTCCTGCTCGATCCCAGGCAGATCGATTGGATCAAAGTCCAGGGGAAAGGTTGGAGCCCGCGAGGAATTGGCGACAAGCCCGATCCAGGCGCAGGTAAGAAGAGAGAGTGAGAACGCTGTCACGAGCAGCGTCCGGTAGTCTCTTCGATTGAGATTGAGGAAGAGCGCGATCCTCCTGCTCAGACCTAGCATCATCCCTTTGCGACGCTACCCTAAAACCCTACGTCAAAGGAGGAAATGGAGAAAGATCATGGAGTACCTCCTAGAAAGGGACGATGCTCTCGCCCGGGCGACAGTTCGTCATGTTCACTTTCACGGTTTCTCCATCGTCCCAGTCTCCGATCTGGCAGCATTGCCTGCGCGGCGCCTGGAAAGGAAGAATAGAGCAGGGAATGATAGATCCAAGATCCAAGAAAGAGAGATCCTATTCTCCAGACCTTGTACCAATCGGAATGGAGTGGCTGGGCCACGACGCGGATCATCCCTGGCAGCTTGGCTTGCGACCAGCACATCATCTTGCTCGATGTGTAGCGCTGGTAGTAGCTCTCGATCCGGCCCTCTGGATCCCTCTCCTGGGCGTCGGCGAAGAACAAGAACGGCTGCTTGCAGATCCAGAAGGAGTTCCTGGAATCCAGATCGAATTCGCGGCTGTGACGCTTGTGATTCCAGGCGCTAAACGTAATCTCCGCCTTCTGGAGCACCTTGGGGAAGACGATCTCCGGGAACACCTGGACGACATAGCCGGAGGAGATCGAGAACGTAAGCCGGCGCTGCCGATCGTAGCAAATCGCCTGCTGCAAGAACCCCGGGCCGTGGAGATGCATCGATCGCGCCAGCGCCCGCGCGCCCTGGAGCGCATCCACATTGGGGAAGAGATCCACGAACTCGAGGTGATGGATCGACACGAACGGCGCCACGGGATGCGCGGCCAGCAGCCCCATCGCATTGCCGCGGACATCGCACTGCAAGAAAAGAGGCATCGATCGATCAGCAGCGCCATCGATCGCTCCCTAGCTAGCCAGCTCCAAGAAACCAAAATATTTCGAGAGGAGAAACCCTAGGAGAGAGAGTTCTAGGAGTTCTATCTCTCTTACCTGGTGGAATCCAATCTCGCGGGTGAGCGGCACGCCCAGCTCCGCGATGCAAGCCCGCAATCGATCGTCGCTGCCGATGAGCTGAGGGTAGTGCTGGAGGCACTCGTCCTGGATCCCGGCGATGGCCTCCGCGAGGGGGTAGCTAATGGCGAATCCCGCGCCGCCAAAGGCCATGTCGTAGCTAAACGCGACGTTCTGGGCGTGGCTCTCCGAGGTAGCGCCGATGTAGACGAGCTGCGATGGATCATACTTGGCAAGAACTCTCACGAGATTCTCCACCGAGAAGACCGTGTCATCGTCGCAGAAGACGAACCACTTGATCGATCCGGGCAGCCCTAGCTGGAACGTCTCGAGCACGATCCGAGCGATCCGGACGCCATTTGGGTGCCCGAGAGCTCCGCCCCGGATTGGATCTCGGAGCCTCTCCAGCGTGTTCTCCGATACGCGAATCTCCGGGAGCCCATCGATCGCCTCGCCCTCTCGATCCGGCTCGCGCTCCAGCCACACGAAGCCACGCATCGCATCCGGGCGCCACCATAGCCGGACGAACTCCCTGCGCCGCGGCCACAGCCCCGACGATCCGGCGATGCCGAAGACGATGCTCTGGAGCTCGGAATCGACCGTGCTGTTTTTGGGGCGGTGGACGATCCGGCGCTGCTCGATCACGCTGGGATGGGATTTGCGCTCCGCGATGCTGCCGATGGAGAGGACAAAGGCGATCCACGCGCAGCTGGCGGTGAGCAAGAGGGCGGCAATCGTCACCGGACGAGACCCCAGATTCCTCCTTACCATCGCCGTGAGCATGGTGGCTACTAGAAGCAAATCTCCTCCTCCTCCTCCTCCTCCCTCCCATCCGCCATAGCCAGGCCACGATGGAAGAGTCAATCAAATGTTGCTACCATACTAAAGATTACCTAGTCCTTTTTCCCTGCTAGGTCTAAAAGCAAGAATAGCCATTAGGGTTTAAGGGGTTTATCACATTCCTGTTCGCTAGAGATCACGCATTCTATCTAGAATCTATGATCGCTTCTATCTAAAATCTCTATCTTGGAGGAATGTCTGGAGAAAAAACCAATTTTTTCTTCTCATGGATTGAAGGAATTAAGCGTTCAAGCATCGAAAGATCACGAGTTCTGTCTTCCTTGGAGGAACCTCTATGATCGCATTCTATCTTTCCTGCGATCTTGGAGGAATCTCCATGACTTGAAAAGCAAATTTTTTTCTCATTCTCTTCCCATGGATTGAAGAAGTTATGCGTGAGACCACTGTCCACTTCGCTCCAGATCCCTCCAGCGTGAATGTGATGCTAGAGATCACGAGTGTGATCGCATTCTATCTAGAATCTCTATTCCTGCTATCTTGGAGGAATCTCTGCGACTCTGGGCGAGAAACAAACCAATTTTTTCTTATGGATTGAAGAAGTTAAGCGTGAGACCACTGTCGACTATACTCCAGATCCCTCCAGCCGTGAAGGTGATGCTAAAAACAATGCCCAGGATCCCCAGCGTCCAGTTGAGATACCAGGTGAAGCTGAACCTCGGTGGCTTCTTGATCTTGAGCCACATGAAGCACGGGTAGCAGAACGTCACGGGGACGCTCGTCAGTCCGCCTAGCAGCCCCGCGAAGCTGGAGATGAAAGGCAGCGCCACTCCGACGAAGAACGCGAAGAAGGTGAAGAAGAGGCGGAAGGCAACGCGAGCGAGGAGTGGCGTTGGCTTGTTCTTCCTGGCCGTGAAACTCTGCTCGAACGCGTCGAACATCGGCATGGAGTAGATCTGGAAGCTGCTGATCGAGTTGAGGACAACGAACAAGAAGGTGATGGCCATCCACGGGCTTGGGATGTCTGGATGGAGTGCGTACATGGAGAAGAGAATTCCACTGGGAAGCATCTGGACGAAGAAAACCACGTAAAAATCAGTTTTTTTTCGTGTTCGAGAGTTTTTGAAGCTCACCATTCGTCCGTAAGCCCAGTATCCGGCGATGGCGATCGGGAAGTAGCAAGCAGCGACTATCGCAAACGCAACTTTGGCTCCTCTCCACATTGGAGACTTAGCCGGGTGTTTCAAAGAGGATGGCATCGTTCCCTGTGATTAGAGCAAAAGCTAAGAAAAACGCGATTTTTCCTATGAAGTACCTGGATCTCGAGCACTAGATTGTGTCCGCGAAATGCAAACGCGATGATCCCGAGAGCATTGAGAACCGAGAAGATGTTCCCGGCGGTGTGATCCGGCTTGACGGTATCATACGTTATTCCCGGTGGTCTCGGCCTGCTGATGGATAGCGTCCAGACCAAGGTGGTGTAAGCCACAGCCATGACGGCTCCAACCAGAGAAACTCCAGCGATGGAGTTGAGGTTTGGAAGCTGCGCGAGGATAGCACACAAGATCGTGAAGACGAGGTACCACTCCACGGTTGTGAGTGATCCTCCGTGGCAATCCCGGCACACGGTTCTGTAAAAGAGCTCCAGAGTTCCACCGCCGATGATGATGAGCCCGGTTGCGGTTCCTCCCGAGAGATTTACGACCGGGAAGATTGCTAGCCACGCTCCAAGCTTTGGTCCTGGAAGAAAAAGCATGGAGATACTTTTTTGTGAGCAAAGCTCTAGAGTTAGTTTCAAAGTTTACCAAAAGCTTCTTGAGCGAGCTCGACGTATCGACTGTGGCGTTTGCCAGGGACAGCTTCGTGTAGCTGGATGAGGATCCAGAGTGTGTAGAGCTGCCAAATAAAAGCTGCCACCAGAGCCAAAACTCCCCAAGTCCTGTACCAAAAAGGAAAAGAAGAACTTTGTCAAAAGTTGATCAAGAAAAGCTAGCTATGGAAGACAAATCCACCAAGAAACCTGACAAGAATCTCTTCAAAATTCATACAAATCAAAGCTAAATCGCACCATTAGTCAAGCAAAAACTTGGATTTGGATAGTAGAACGAGGAAGTTGTGAAAGAAGAGATGATATCGATCCAGATAAGCAAAGAAAATCTCAACAGTCCACCACAAACCACGCAAGCACGAAGAGAGATGACAGCTCGCTAGAAAAAAACTAGAAACCAAAGAAGGATTCTTACCAGCCAAGGAACGTAAGAGCCACCGGGAGCAAGAGCGCTTGGAATCCAATGCTCGCGTTGAGATTGTGGAACGCCGAGTAGTAAGCATTCCCATTGCGCGAGGCCGTGATGGGGAGCCAGGCTTCCTGGGGATCGAGCTTGGTGATATGCCCAATATCCTCGAGATAAGCTCTCATATTCGTGAGAGCCTTCCTCATGGGCGTTCCAATCGGCGAGAAGAGCACCTTGGGCGAGCGTAGGAGGCGCGAGGATGGATTGGGTTGCTGGCGAGCCGGGGATCCAAGATTCGATGGCGGGCGAGTGCTGGATGGAGTGGGAGTGTAAGTCCCATTCCCCTGCGGCGTGAGCATCCCGGACGATGGTGTGTGGCCTTGGAATGGAGGAGCGATCGATGCCCAGTGGCTGCCGGTGGGC
Organism: Selaginella moellendorffii; assembly: GCF_000143415.4. Lineage (NCBI taxonomy): Eukaryota > Viridiplantae > Streptophyta > Lycopodiopsida > Selaginellales > Selaginellaceae > Selaginella > Selaginella moellendorffii. The sequence goes on along the minus strand of NW_003314425.1, from coordinate 48,108 downwards.
GTCAGCGGCGGCGTGGATGCATTGGGCGTCGCTGGGATTGACACCACTTCCCTCTCGATCACCTCGTGGACGAGGAGATTGGAGCGATCCTCCATAGCTCAAACCAGTTGGATCTTCCAATCAGATAGATGGGTGCTCCAATTGATCTGCTCACTATCGATCGGCGCTGCCCATCTGGTGGATCTGGGTGATCGACAAAGAAGAGGAGGTGGAATTTCAAGTGGAAATCGCGGCCCCCGCGAACTATGCCAACAAGAAGTCCGCGCACAATGCGATTGACAAAAGGGGATGATGGGCAACGACGAAGACCCGCGGTGGCCATGTTGACAAAAGATCAATCTCTGACAGGAAAAAATCTACATCTACTTTGCGACTATCCGTGCCAGGAGCGCAAATCGATCGGACCAGCTGGCCAGTCCATTTCCCCAGCTTGACTCACTATTTCTTTAAACCCTAGAATTCAGGAGGGAAGAACCCTAATTCCCCTCCTTTTTTCTTTCGCTGGCGGTGATGTGAAATGTGATTGATGCTGCTAGGATCTCTCCCGAGCGATGCTTTGCCCTAAAGATGGTAGAGCGACCTTGTGAGGATTTAGGTGCGGCACAGTGATGATTCAAGCTCCTTACTCAGCTGAGCCAAGAGGAAGAACCCTAAAATGAATTTAGGAATTTTCTTTTCTTTTGATCTTTAGGTCGACATTTCTCACTTTTGCTAAACGTATATGTTACCTCAATCCCAAAGGGTGCATTCTCAAAGAAACTATTGAAGCTATGAGCACGAACGCCTGATGCTGCTCTTGGCTATCTATTTCTCAAGTGACTTCACCATGAAGCTTGAAGTCACCTACTACATTCCATGACTAGCACAACTCCACCACCAATGTGCCTTTAGTGCCAAAATAATGTCCAAATGCAATAATACTTTAACATATAGTTTTATGTGAGGTGTGAATGTTCTCCAACTCAAGGTTGGAATGTACTACTTTGCTTCCCACACAAGATAAGTGCGCTAAATTAGCTCATTTTTTGTAAAGTTCTAACCTTGCAATAGGGACTAGAGAAAGGGCATAAACTTCCTCCTAAAGGAGCAAAGCTCTAAAATAAGCACTAAAGAAGAGATATATGGATCCTTTATGTGTGTCACATTGAATTAACTCCATTGGCTGTTAGTCCTAATTGTGGCAACTGCCAGCCTTAGAACCCCAGGAACCCTAGCCCTAGAAACAGGGTGAACCCTAGCCCTAGCTGCCATCACTTTCGCCACCCAAATCGCTAAGCCCTAGTTTCAGTGCAATGGGAGAGTTAGACGCAGCGCTCCAGGAAGCCGTGGCGAGAAGGGGCCATTTCTTGTGGCCCAACAGGTACCTTGGCAAATGTATGATGCATGGATGTGTTTCCTCGAGTGTTGCTGGCGGCTAGAATACAAGGCCGGCGATGTGTGGATGTACGGGGATCCTTCCCTCGTGCACCGGACAATCTCAAACTGGTTCAACACTACGATCATCACCCAGATCCAGTCGATACCTGAGGTTGAGTGCGCCATCGACGTGATCTCCGCCGCCGGGGCCTCCCGGCTAGAGACAATTCAGGGCGACAAGGAGCCTGACCTTTGCTATTTCTCCACGTCAAGGCTCGAGCCAGTGCGAGCCGTGATCGAGGTGGCGTACAGGAACGAGGGGCTGGAGGCGCTCAAGAGCTCGGTGGATATGTGGGAAGCCAGTGGCTCGCTGCTGGCGATTGGTGTCAAAATCACCCGGGAGCTCGATCTCACATTTGTAGCCAAGGAGCACGGCGCAGCGGCACTGACGGAGATAAAGTTTGGGCCTGAGTTCTTGGACGAGAGTAACAAGGAAGCGTTTGTAATGGAATTTCCGTTGTCGTGCTTTACTGGGGATGTGGAGGGCGATCACCGCATCAGGTTTGATCTCTTTGGGCTGCAACAGTATGTTAATAAGATGATTGAGTGGGAAGGACTAGCAAAGGAAATGGAGTTACCTGTAAAGAAAGAGTGAAACGCTAATTGAAGTTCTTCGTCCTGGCTTGTTTTTTCAAAAAAGTACCCTCTCCCAATCGAAGATATCGTCATCCACCTCTTGTATATATCTCCCAACATGGTTCTACTTTGCCAAGTTGACTTGAATTGGCATACCAGCCTAAATTTCATGGGCGTATAAAATACATCAGCGATCATCTTATGCCTACACCAATTGGATCCGTAATGTATTTGGCAAGTCAGAGCTGTTGCATGGACGGCGTCCATGACCGGGATGAGCCTGGTGCAAAAAAACATCCATGCATTTCAGGCCCGCCGTGATGAAGGTGGGATTACTTTAATATGGTAATTGTGCTGATCACGAGCGATCCTCTGTCACGGCAAGATCATTGCCCCGGAAAAGCCTCCTTCACAAGCTTGGGGAGGTCTTTGTACTTAGAGTGAATTGTTTTAGAGTGATGTTGTTGGACTTATGTTGTTGGACACTGTCCTTAGCAAAGCCGCCACCTTGGAAGCTCCCGCAACTTCTGTTCCTATTAGAACTCCTCCAACTCCGGTTCCAACGTACACGATCCCTGAGGAGGATCGCAGTTAAGAGTATGGTGTTTTGATGGAAACTCTCGATGGTTTGCCGATGAAGGCCGAGGATGTCCAAGGGGACAAGAGATCATCTCCAAGTTGGGGCTTGTGACATCTCGGTGTTGAGACCTGATCTCGACAACAGACGTGTCCGCCGCCACGGCATGCCACCCAGGTTCTTGGCTCACATGGCAGGGCGCGAGTTGCAGTGATGCGAGTTCTTACGCTATGATGCTCCATAAGTGCTCCGCAAGTGCTGTTGCAGGTGAAGTGGGTGCACAAGATTGTGGCCAAGGAAGGAAGATGATACTTTTGTGGCAGATTTCTTGCTTGATCTGTGGTGGCGTGCAAGAGGTGGGCTCTCAGGCTGTGACAATGTTTTAAATTTCACTGATAGGATTGAGTGGCATAAACTTAGGCCAATGACGAGTAGAAGTTGATTGCCAGGTGAGTGAGATGTAAACCATCAAACTAATCCAACCTTGTTTCCTCTGAGAGAGATGGCAAAAGAGATTACAGTTTGGTGAGAGTATTAAGAATATTTAAGTACAATACACCTACTAGAACATAGCAGCATGTTCAGTCGCGGCTGCAAGGCTGATCTCAGAGATACCTGGAGCAGTCAACTGATTCCTCACCTCGGGTACCTCGAACAACTCGTTCCAGTCCAGCTTAAGCACACCTTCTGGATCAAGATTCTCCACAGGTCGCCCCCTCGCCTTCACCCAAACGCTAAGAGCCGGAGCACATCCCCTGCGCACTTGAATTGCAAGGGCAATCCTGGCACCGGAATTCTCAGCTGCTGTAACCGCATCAAGATCGGCCACCACCTTGGCAATGTCTTCGTTCTGGTAAACAACCTGGGCAACCAAAACCACCTGAGCAGCGATGATACTTTGACCTGGGGATCTCTCCACCACAAGAACATCAACCTGCTGCAATCGATCCTTGTACTCCACCAGCCCCCCTGGGCAAACATCAACCAAGCGATTCCCTAGGGTCTGGACGCCGAGCCCCTCCAGCTGCATCCCTAGTTTCGTGGACCAGTACGTGCGCACGACCTCATGGGCCAGGGAGGGATCATGTTGCAGGAAAAGACTCCCGCTATCCTTGAGGTACAGCATATTCAGCTTGTGCGCTCTCGTTTCCAGGTGGAGACGCCGGAATTCTTCGGGATTGATGATCATTGGCACAGCAACAGGTCCCTTGTTCTTTTCGAATTCCCCCTCCATCGCATCGCACAATCCAAACAGAGAATCGGCCAGCCCCTGTGACGGCCTCATTAAAACCTGTCCTTTTAAAATGCCCTAAAAGAAGCTTTCTAGGCTAAAAGAAGCTAAAATGCCAGAGGAAGAACCCTAAAATTCATTTAGGCGGGAATTTTTTTTTTTTTCCAAACAGTGATCTTATGCCTAGGTTTTCTAGGTCGATCGCGTCGCCGGCGATGGATTTCGGCAGCGCCGCTTGTATTCCAGACGCTCTTCCAGCTGCCGGTTCCAGATCCGCGGGGAGCTTCGCAAGGAACTGGAAGATTTCTTGCTCGATGCGGCCGGGCGAGGATCGCGATCAGCACGGTAATGTCGCATGGCGGAAGGCGCTGGAATCGGTCCGGCCGCGGATCGCGCAGGCGCGGGCACGGCCGCTTGATGTGCCGCTGAAAGCGCCCTTCACGATCGCTACCACCAAGCTCGAGGCTGTGGCGAATGTGGCCGTCCGGGTGGAGCTCGCGGATGGGAGCGTTGGATGGGGCGAAGCTCCGACGCTCTTTCCGGTCACTGCGGAGGATCAGACTGTAGCTCTGGACCAGGCTGGGCGATGCTGCCGGATGCTTGAGCAGCTTGAGCCAGGATTGAGCTGCATGGAAATCCTTTCCAGCGTTGGAAATCTTCTTCCAGGCCACAACTATGCTTCCGTAAAGTATTGCTTCTCATATTTTTCTTTTCTTCTCTTCAAGCTTCTCACATTTTCTTTCTCTACGGCAGGCTCGAGCAGGGATTGAGATGGCTGTGATCGATGCCGCAGCTCGTAGCGTTGGAATTCCACTCTGGAAATTTTTTGGTGGAGCATCCAACTTTGTCACGACGGATATCACAGTATTTTGGGTTGAGATAAGTGCTTGAGCTGGTTCTTTCTCTTGTTTGTAGATTCCAATATGTGAGCCGGATATTGCTGCTCGCCTCGCCATGGAATATGCTCAAAGAGGCTTCCAGACGGTGAAAACCAAAGTTGGAGGCAGAGATTTGTCGTCCGACATTGCCATGCTCCATGCGATTCGAAGTAGCCACCCAACTTGCAATCTCATTCTTGATGCAAACGAAGGCTACACGTCGCATGAAGCCTTACGAGTTCTACAGGAGCTCCAAGGTGACCAAATCTTTTCTAGTCTCCAAACTTTAACCATGTTTCTCTTCATGTAGAACAGGGGATCACTCCTATTCTCTTCGAGCAGCCAGTGGCACGCGCAGACTGGGATGGCCTTGCGCTCGTCAGCAAAAAGGCGAGAGAACTCTATGGCGTCCCCGTTGCTGCCGACGAAAGCTGCCGGAGTTTGGATGACGCCCAGCGCATTGCCGACGAGGAGCTTGCTCCAGTGATAAACGTGAAGCTCGCGAAGCTCGGCGTCCTTGGAGCTCTCGAGGTCATCTCTCTGGCTCGTGAGAAGAAGATAGAGTTGATGATTGGAGGCATGGTGGAGACCCGATTGGGGATGGGCTTTGCTGCTCATCTTGCTGCCGGATTTGGCTTCTTCAGGTACGCATAACACTTGAGAATCCTCCTTCCTACGAGTGATTGTTTGTAGATACATCGACTTGGACACTCCCTTGTTACTTGCCGAGGATCCAATCGAAGGTGGTTATCAAGGTGTGTTTGATGCCTGCATCGTTCTTTAACTTTTTTTTTCTCTTTTTATCAGTACACTCGAAGAAGTACATTATGACCGATGCTCCTGGACAAGGAATCGACTTAAAATGATCATTCTGCTTAATTTAACTTTTTTACTTTTATGCAAAACCAAGTTAATTAGCCTAGAAACAATTATTCTTTGGCATTATATGGCATTATAATGAAATATACCAAAACACATATAATATTAAATAAAATTTTTATATTGTTTTTAATCTTCTAATCCTTTATAAATTGACTATATGTTACTTTGAAAGCATTTATACTTATATAAGGACTTATATATTATGTACAAAGATTATAGCACTAAAATAATCAAATATAAAATAATTAGTAAAAATTATACAAAACAACAATTAGTGAGATAATAACATATTAGTTTTTATTATACTTTAGTTTTAGATGAAAATTCATATTTATTTAACTGTTAAATTATTTAGCACTTTAGAAATTAAAATTTATGGAATTAAATAATTTTAAAAAAATATTAACATTATTAAGATTTTAGTGAATGACATTACAACCATTAAATTTTAGTTTGAAAATTGATTAAATATTATCAAATAATTATTTATAAATTATTACATTAACTTTATATACATAATTTAGATTTAAGTTTAATGTTTTAAAGATTTTAAATCTCTGAAAAAAAGATAAAACTAATATGATTTTTTAAATTTATTATTGTATTAAAATCAAACTTTTATCCTTTTGAAAAATAGCTAATCTGGAAAAAAGCCATTAATATCAATTTTTTATTTTCCATTTTTCTAATGAAAAAAATAGAAACTAACCATTCTTTTGAAAAATATAAGTTTATGAAATTTAATCATAAACAGTTTTATTACATCCATATACTTTGTGACAAAAGGTAATGTACAATGTTTATTTAATATATGTATTAAATATTTCATAACATAATATATTTTATTTTATAAATTTTTATCTTGATTACAATTATATAACTAACTAAATGTTTTATTTGTATGTGAATATGAAATAACTATACAAAAGGTGAGAAATAATATAGAAGTTATAATAAACTCACTTTAAAAAATATATATATTAAATATTCTACAAAAATGTCGGTAGGAAGCTGTGCATAAATTTAATCCTCATCCAAAGAAAACGAAATGAAATAATGATATGCATCTAGTGTGTTCTAAGGTAACTTTTAAAGGGTATAAAGAATATACTAGAAACTATAATGACACAATTAAAAAATTAATAATACTAATAAATAAAGATGGTGAGAAAACAAATGAGAAACTTATTAATATTTTGAATGACTTATATATTTTATTTTTTAGTTTAAAGAAATTAAACTCCATAAAAAGTATAGCATAATTGTGTTTCCCATCACAAATAAAGAGTATAGTTGTCTTATGAGTTGAAAAAATTCCATATATAATGATTTTTTTTATACTGTATAATAATATTTAAACTTTTAAAATATATACATATCTCACATTATTTTACTTACATAAAAAATTTCTAAGTAGCTCTAGCATATATTCTGATATTTTAAAAGTTTTCTTAAAACAGTAAAAGAAAGATTAGTTATAGAAAGCTAAGAAATAAACACAATAATATATATATATATATATATATATATATATATATATATATATATATATATAATAACTATATATATGTAATGCTATATAGTAAATATATTTATTAAATTGAGATTAAATTTAGTTTATCAATTTCTATATATGAAAAAGGGTATTTACCCCAATGAATATATTTTACATTAATGGAGGTGGAAGGCATTATGAAGAGCACAATTTTGTTACCTTTATTATGTTTTAGCATGTTTTTTATTTTTTCCTATTTTATTTTATTTAAATCTATTTTAATTTTTATATGAAATCTATTTTTTCTTTATTTACATTTCCACACCATCATCCATCAAAGAGTATATTTTATAAATACTACTCTATTATCCTCATTCTGCAATGTTTTTCTTGCTTTTGTATCTTCTTTAGATATAATTTTTGGAGTTATGGCTATCGAGTGTGATTATATATTCATGCTACTTTAGCACTTAGTGTGTTTCCATCTTTAACTTCCATAAGATATAATTACATGGTCTTTTGTTTTTAAAATTTTTGCTGTTGTTAAACGTGATTTAATATTGATTTAAGAGTAATGGATAATGTAATAAAATTCTTGAAAGATGTTTATGTTTATGAGTATGAGGAATTTGGTTGCTTTAGAAATAATTATGAAGACAAGTTAAAGATTTCATATAGTGATCTATTTTATAATTCCTCTTTCCATGCCTTTTCAGATTTCTTGATTTGAGCCACTTTCTTGTGTTTCTAGTAGTTCTTCATCTGCAATATTTTATTTTCTTGAGATATTAATTTCTTTTGACTTTGACAATTTTAGTTTTTAGTTTGATATCAAATTTAGTGTTTCCTATTTTCCTCTGAATGATCTAAACCTTTGAGTGTATGTATTGTAGAGTGTTTTTATTTTGTCTTATTAGCAAAGTATTTAATTAATTCTAACATTGAGGATTCCCTTTTTCTAAGGATTCAATCACTTTTACATAAGTTTAAGGATCTTTTCCCATTGTGAATGTTGTTGAAAGTATTTGTTTTACTAAAGAATTTTTGCTTATCTCATGTTGTCAGAATATTTTATAACAAGTTGTCAACATATTATTTTATGATCCATAGTCATCATATAAAGACAGCTTTTTAGCTTAGTTTGATCTCAAAAATCTTGGTGAGACAAAAAATTTATCCATAGAATTGGATGAGAGAAATTTGTAAATAGATCAAGAATGAGTTAAGAAATAAATGAATTTTTAAGGTTCATTTATGTGCAAGTGATATTTCCAATGTACAACCATTGTGTCTTAAGGAGATACGAGAAGTGACAAGCTTTCCTACAAGTATTTCGAACATAGGACTTTGGTTTTGGGGATTAAAGGAGTTAACGTTTAACAGTGCAGTTCCAAAAGTAACTTGGAAAGAGAAGTTTTAGATATGGTTTTGAATTTGGAGCTTGGCCTGGAGAAACTCGGCTACATCCTCCAGCTCCTCCGGCTCCTTGATCCAGTGCCCGTCCAGCTTGGCCCCAACATACTGCCGCCACGTCACGTCCACCTTCATGTTGGTGCTGAGTACGTGACGGGCCCTCAACGCGAGCTCGAGAGGCACCTTGCGGTCGTGAGTGCCGTGGCCCAAAAAGACGGGAGTGGGAGCCTCAGCCCCCTGTAAATCTCCCTCCACTTTCATCCCCTGATCGAGCTTGTGAGCGAGCGGTAACCATCCGCTCATGCCCACATAGGCTCCCAGCCTGTGCTCGCAGCGCAGCAACGCGTGCAGGGACGTTGCCTGCCCCTGGCTGAGGCCGCCAAGCACAAGCCTGTCCGCCCTGCCGCCCAGCCGCTGCACCTCATCCTCGATGAGCCCCAGAACGTACTCAACGGAGCTGCTTAGTCCTGGGATCTCCTGCGCCGACTCGCTGCTGTCCCGCGGCGAGGCATCCAACCACTGCTTGCGCTCCATCTCCATGGAGCTCGACCACAGCAGCCCGGAGCTGGGGAAGACCCAGCGGAAGCTCGGGAACTTGGCAAAGAGGGAGGGGCGCATCCGACGGATCGCCCTCCAAAGCTGTGGCCCGTCGCTGCCGCCACCATGGAGGAGGATGACGGTGTGGGTGTGCTCCGAAGCAGGCTCCTGGATGTGTGGCGCCGGCCGCTCCCCCATGGCTCCTGTGGAAATCATTAGGGCTCCTCCTAATATAAAGGATGAGGCGATAAATAGGAGTTGGCTGGGAAGCTGGAAGTCTAAGTAGGTATTCAGTCTCCGTGGGTCAGGGGTCGGATATCTTCGGATTGCACTGCATCGTTGGGCTCTGAGTGTAAACACTTCATATATTATATATTGCCGGTCTCAAAGAAATTTGCATGCATCGTTTCCAATTTCTACGATCGGACCAGTAGCGTCTGCGACAATCAAGTAAGGTCTGTGCTCGTAAACCCTTTACTATTGGAACATTTTCTCTTGGAGCTCCAATTTGCAGCTCCGATCACGTTTTCTATAAGTGAAAGTTCTTATGTTTAGTGATAAATTAAAATTATATTAAGTTCTACACTTAGAGAGTATACCTTGATTTTAAATGAGTAGCATGAGTAGCTTGTTTAAATGCTAGCTAGTAAGCGAAGCAAAGGTGCATGCTAGCAGTTTAAAGCAAGCTACTAATCAAAGTATTCTCCCTAATGTAATTTTAATTTAAACTTAAGAATTTAATAGAACACTAGTGATAAATTAAAATTACATTAGTTTAATAGTGACTTTGATTATAGTAAAGATGGTAATGCGTGTATTCTGCAGCTGCACATTTGTTTCGATTGCTTCTACGCAAAATGGATTAGGAGCTTGTTCTGACATTTGGCAAACCATGCTACTCATTTAAACAAGCTAGCTTGTTTTGATTATTAGCTAGCTAGCATGCATACACAACCCCACTCACAGCATCAACGTCCGTAATCCCATTCCACTGTCTTCCTCTTCTTCACTCTCGTCATCGCCATCCACCTCCACCTTTGCTTCAATCAACCCACAAGATGGCCATCGTCAACGAGAATTCGTCACCAAACATGAGAGAAGAAAGAAAAAGCTCCTAGGGACACTCTAGTTTCACAACAAGCCTTCTTTTATTGTTTGATTGTATGGACTTAGCACAAACCTCACTGCTATCCTGCCCAACTCCAAGGCTCAGCTTTGGAAATTCCAAGTGCTTTGGAATTTTTTTGGAGAAGGATCCAACGTCTTCAAGACTTCTTCTTTGTAGATTCCAATATTGGAGCCGCATGATACTGCTCAAGGAGTATGCTCAAAGAGACGATCTAAACAAGGAATCGATCTAAATGAAGATGTTTTGAATTAGATTAATATAGGATTTAGTTTCTGGTGGTACTTTGACGGCCACCTTGGATTTCTCGAAGCTAGAGGCGTCTGTTTCTACGAACCCGGTGCAAGCGAAGAACGGGCGGGCCTTAGAAAAGGTGCTATTATAATCGAGTGCTTGAAGTTGAATAAAAAACATTTGTTGGTTACACTTGATTTATATGGAAGGCGATTATCCTGAGCGCAAGTTGCAGTCAGGATCCATGTGAAGCTCGCAAGAAGCATCTAAGCAGGACTTCAGAAGCCACCACAGTCTTCGATTCTAATTGCCATTATAAAAGCTGAACACAAGCAAAAGAAGAAAATAAAGTAGTACCTCATTGTTTGTTATGACGGCTCACGAGAGCTTGTCTTATATATGAAGGTTGAAGTTGATCAGTTTTGGCCGTGAAAGTCTCATGGTTTGCCAAATGTCAGAACAAGCTCCTAATCCATTTTGCATAGAAACAATTGAAACAGATGTGCAGCTGCAGAATCACTCTCTCCGGAAAATGCTTGTTTATATCGCTGTGTGTATAGCGGATTTTGATACTGATATAGACTTACTTGTAGACGAGAAGAATGGCGGTGTAGAGCTCCTGGAAGGTGTGCCGTGAAGTGGTCAAAGTCCCGGCCTTGTAGATAATCACTCTGGAAAACCTTTAAACTACTTTGATTTGGGCTTAAAGGCCTGTTACTTGTGATAACTCGCCAAAAAGAGCATACATCTTTACTCTACAAGCCCACTCACGGCATCAACGTCGGCTTCCCCCATTCCAGTGTCTTCCTCCTCCTCACTATCGCCATCGCCATCCACCTCCTTGTTTGCTTCACTCAGCCGTCCCAAAAGATGGCGATCGTCCGAGTCACTCACCTGGGACAAGGAGAATTCGTGAGCAAACACCGAGAGAAGCAAGAAAAAAACTCTTGGGGACTCACCACTCTAGCCGCCTCTTTCACAACAAGCTTTCCTTTGTTAGATTCTATGGACTTGGCACAAGCTTTCGTTGCCTCCACTAGCACTGCTATCCCTTGCTCCTGCGTAACTCCAACGCTCAGCACAATCAGCTTTGGAGAATTTTGTGTACCTTGTCTAGTGTTTGAGTCGTCAAAACGTACAGCGGTGGTGCTACTAGCTTTATTTTCACGGGACAGTCCGCGGTACCAGCAGCTTCAGCCTGTCTCATCGCTTCCTGAAATTCGAAAATGAGGATAAAGAAGTAAAGAACAAATCGTCGAGAGAAAGCAAGCGAAACCAAACCTTGATATGAAGGACACCATCGTACTGGAAGCACTTGAGCTCAACGTCGGCTCTGATCTTCAGTGGCTGGGGCGTCATTCGCCTCCGGACGTTCTTCACAAGAGCATCTTTGACCTCTTCCGTCACTGCTGGAACCGTCTTCGTAACCTGAAAAAGGCAATAGAGCAGAAAATAAAAGAGAAAGAATGACCAGTTTTTAGTACCTCTTGTCCGTCCGGTCCAGTCTCTTTGATTGTTCTCGTTAGCCCTGACAAGATCGTATCTGGATCTGCTACCATGACCTTGAAAGCCTACAAAATTTCCAGAGGGAAAAAGTGAAGCAAACTTCCTCCATGTCGAGAGAAAGAAACTTACCTCGAATGCATGGCCATATTTCTTGTAAAGAGGCCATCCTACATGAACGTAGAGATCCTGCACAACATGAGGAAAAAAAAAGAAGTGAGAACTTGTCGTGAAAAGAAACCTTTTTTCATACCTCAAGATCGACACTTTCAGTGTCAGCAACGTGACGCATGATTGAATGAACGAGCTTGCTCTTGTTGAATCGCTCCTCGCACACCGCAATGTCCTCCTCCGAGACCCTCCTCTTGCTGAGATCAATGTAACCTTTCTCCTTGTCCACCCTGAGAACCATCACTGGCTCCTGGCGGCCCACTTTAATCAAGCTCCCAATGCTGCGAATCCGGCGCCGCGAGAGCTCCGACAGTAGAATCATCCCCTCAATATTGTTGTACTCGAGCAGCGAGACGTAGGCGCCCATCTCCGCGATGTGTTTGACCTTGAGAGGAGAGATTCTAGCTCAGGAATTCCACAGATTTCTAGCTGGGAGAGAGAATCACATACCTGGACCATCACCACGTCGTCCACTTCGGGGAATCTGGCCTCGTACATCCGACAGTCTTGCGAGATCGTCATGGCGATGGCGCTCGCGCTCGCGCTGCCGTAAACCCTAAAACTTTTAATGGGAGGCGAATTTTTAGGGCTTTAGGAGGATTTTGGCGGCGCCACCGGTTGTAGAGGAGGCGGCGCCGCCGAGCGGCCATTCTAAGTTTTAGGGCTTGGCGAAGTGGGGCTATTTGCTTTGGCGATGGCAGCTAGCGGGATTTCAAATGTGCGCGTGGTAGTGGTCGGGGATCCTGGAACAGGGAAGTCCAGCCTCATCGTCGCCGCCGCGGCGGAATCTTTCCCCGACAAGGCGCCGCCAGTGCTGCTGCCGACGAAATTGCCGCCAGATTTTCTTCCGGATCGGGTTCCTCTTACCATCATCGACACTCCATCCAGGTAACTTTTGGAAGTAGATTTGTGGGAGCTTGAGCGTTCACACCGCGCAGGCCAGAGGATCGAGAACTCGTTGAGCAGGAATGCAAGAAGGCCGACACGATCGTGCTTACTTATGCTTGCGATCAGCCTTCCACTCTGGAGAGTATCCAGACGTATTGGCTTCCGGAGCTTCGAGCTCTCGAGGTAAAAGCTCTTTCTTTCGCGATTGGAGAAGCTAAAACGTTCGTTGTAGGTGAAAGTTCCGATCATCGTGGTGGGGTGTAAGCTCGACTTGAGACAGGACAAGGAGCCAATGCTGGAGCAAGTCATGGCTCCTATCATGCACGACTTTCGCGAGATTGAGACATGCATCGAGTGCTCGGCGTTGAAACGAATACAGGTATGAAGCTTTTCTTCTTGTGGCTCACTGGGAGTCTAAAACCCATTTATGAGCAGGTTTTAGAGGTTTTCTATTACGCCCAGAAAGCCGTGTTACATCCCACTGCACCACTCTTCGATCAAGAGACGCAAAGCTTAAAGCCCAAGTGCATCCGAGCTCTCAAGCGGATTTTTATTCTCTGCGATCACGACCGCGACGGGGCTCTGAATGACTCTGAGCTGAATGACTTTCAGGTTTGTCATGGGAGTTTCTAGTGTAGTGACTCGTTTTGTTTTTTTTTTTTTTTTTTGTCACGCAGGTCAGATGTTTCCATGCGCCTCTTCAACCTCCGGAGATTGTTGGGGTGAAAAAGGTTGTCTCCGAAAAAATGCCGGAGGGAGTCAGTGAGAATGGCCTCACCTTGACCGGATTTCTTTTCCTTCACGCACTGTTCATTGAGCGAGGCCGTCTCGAGACTACGTGGACGGTTCTACGCAAGTATGGGTACGATGACGAGCTGAAGTTGAGGGAGGATTTGCTACAAAATCCTTCTTTTAAACGTGCTCCTGATCAAGTGAGCTTCTTGTTGGTCAACTTATTGTCTGCTTTCAGTAGCTAACATTTTATTCCAGAGCGTGGAGCTCACCGAAAGGTGTCTCGACTTTTTGAAAGGGGTGTTCGCTGCTTTTGACATGGATGGAGTAAGCTGTTCTTGAGTTTGTGAATGTCTGGCTGACGGTTATTGGTGTAGGATGGTGCCTTGAGGCCCCAGGAGATTGAGGAGCTATTCTCTACGGCACCTTCGAAGTAAGTGTCACCATTTCATGCGAATGTTTGCTTGACGCTGTACCTGGTTGGCAGCCCTTGGGAGGAAGACCTTTCCGAAGGCAGTGTTGAAGTGAACGCGATGGGTGGCGTGACGTTGAACGGATTCTTGTCTCAGGTTAGCTCGATAGTTCTTTGAGCACGGGCACAAGCGTTTTTTTTTTCTCTTTGATCATGCAGTGGTCCCTTATGACGTTGCTGGATCCTGTGAAAAGTCTGGGCCACCTGATCTACATCGGGTATCCGGCGGACCTTACGTCAGCGTTTAGAATTACTCGCCGGAGGCGATTGGACCGAAAAAAGCAGCGCTCTCAGCGCACTGTTTTCCAGTGCTACGTGTTTGGCCCAAGAGGTGCTGGAAAATCTGCGCTGCTAAATGCTCTCATCGGGAGGTAAAACTATTTACTTTTACTTGTTCTGATCCGATAGAGCTCACACTTGCATGCAGGCCTTTCGCTGACACGTCTCGCTCAACAGAGGAGGATAGATTTTCTGCTAACATCGTCGAACAGACCAGGGTGCGATTCGTCACAATTTTCTTACAAGGATCCGATCGTGTTTCGTTTTTTTCTTCCAGGGGACGAAAAAGACACTCGTCTTGAGAGAGATTCCAGAAGAGCAAGTGGCTAATCTCATGCAAACCAAGGATGCTTTAGCTCCTTGTGACGTCGCAGCGTTCGTGTATGACAGGTAAGATTCAATGGATTACTTCTTCTCTCTTCGCTGACAAGATGATGTGATCAGCTCCGATGATGCCTCCTGGGAACGTGCCTCGGAGATTCTTGTAAAGGTGACGGCGCTTGGCGAGCACAGTGGATATGAAGTTCCCTGTCTTCTCATAGCGGCTAAAGACGACCTGGAGCCAGATCCTCTTGCCATCCAAAACTCTGCTCGGGTATGCCATTTAAGTTTCTTGTCTTTGGTGCTCCGGGCAGTCCTCAACTTTTTAAGTTTGTATATATCTGTTTGCTCGTGCGTTTCCGCAGGTGTGCACAGACATGGGCGTGGAAGCTCCAATCGCAGTGAGCATGCGGCTGGGAGACATTGGCAACTTGTTCCGCCGGATCGTGGACGCTGCGGAGCGTCCGCATCTGAGCATCCCCGAGACGGAGGCTGGCAAGAGCCACAAGAGCTTCAACCGTATAGTCAATCGCTCGCTCACCATAACTGCAGGCAAGCGAGAGATCTTATCTTTCTCCTTAAGTTCCTCTTTTTTTTTTTAGTTCCTTCTCCTCTTGTCAATCGTAACGCTTGCTTTGTCCTTGCGCAGTCGGGGCAGCACTGGTGTTCGTTGGAATCGCCGCATATAAAACTTACGAGTACAGGAGGAGATCTTCGTCGAGTTGATCGTGATATGCTCACCGAAAAAGATGATATATCAGTGAATCACGAGAATATATATTCTTTTGAGGAGCGTTGTTTTTCAAAGGCCCGGGGACTCGATGATAACGGGAACAGAGGTAGACAAAAGTTTCTATACAAAAGTTTTTGCAGTTTACTGCCTCTTTTTTATGCAAAATTGGACATTTTTTTCTTCTTGCATTGTTTTCTATGGTTTTCTATGGTTTGCTGTTCTTGTAGCCTGTTTAGTCGTCTTCCTTGCAGCTCTCGGGACTACTCGGTTCTTCCGCATCTACCATTCCCAAGATCTCGTCAATAAACTCATCCTCCATCTCAATGCTTGGGAACCTCTCAATCTCATCACCACCACCGACACCACCGACACCACCACCGACACCACCACCGCCACTGTTTGCTGCCACTGGAGCTCCCACACTGACTGTAGGCTTCGTCACCTTCCTCTTCTTCACGCAAGCTCTCGATCCAGGACGCTGCTGCTCGACCGGAGGAGCGTCCTTGGAGGAGTCCGAGACGGTGGAAGCCCCGCTCAGGCAGTCATCTTCGAGCTTGCTCGACGTGGTGGTCGTGGTTGTCTCTGCCGCTGGTGTCACTGGCCTGGCAGCGAACTTCTTCGCACAGATGATCTGGCGGCCGGGACCAAGTTAGACACGACAGAAAACTCTGGTTTTGCAAAACGAAAGCAAAGCCTACATGTTTTCCAGTCTTTGCGTCTCGATATATTTGTATCAAGTCGCCCTCTTTGAGCAGATGCGACTTGACGTAGTCACCTGCTCATGCAATCGAAAGCCCAATTAAACAACTGCCTGGAGAGAGAACGAACGGGCTTTGATGGTACCTGTGCCCTCCAGAAGATACATGCGACTCTTGTTGTTAGGCCAAAATCTGCACAGGCACGAAACAAAAGGAGTGTTAACGTCAAAGCCAGTAAGTGAAGGTTAGAAAAAAGCTACACTGCACTACAATACACTCCTGTCAACAAAGAACTCTAAGACGATGAGATCTAAACTCTTTACTTAGCTTATCTCAATCACACTACCTGCGCCTCTAGATCTCGAGCATAACTCTCCTTAACCTTCCGGACGACGGTTATATGATTAGTGAACTTATCCTAGCATATAGCATGGCTGTACTACATGGCGAGAAAATGGGAGACAGAACGTAAACATCAACCATCACCATCATCATCGTCTGCAGCGTAAGCAGAAAACTTAGAAATTCTATAGTCACCACTGGTACCTGTAGCGAAAGTGCCACGTCTGGGCTGTCAGTACATCCTCCATCGCCAGCATGATGCCTTCCCTCAAGCTTAAATACGGCAAATGGATCTCGGCTTCCTTCTGCCAAAGCAAGAAAAAAAGAGCAAACTTTAAACGCGTTAGAATTAGCTCTAGAAGAGATCCGATCACACCACACCGCCTCACAGACAAAGAAGAGATGCAATCACGGCAAAAAAATCAACAAACAAGGAAAAAAAAAAGGATAGAATGGGAAGAAAAGTGAAAGTTGTCACAGCAACCGAGTGAGGTGTCAAGAGTTCCGTTGTTTATTATAAATAAGAATCTGTCTCCCTGGCCCAGCCTTCTCCATCTTTCACTTTTGCGTTCTTTTGTATGCGTATAAAAAGAGGATGGCAAAAGGACCAATCGAAGATAGGCAGGTATTGGAAGACAGGTAGTGGTGGTGGTGGTCATTAGAAGACCAAAATCCAACTTGAGTGGTCTCAGGCCTTGTTCTCAGTGTCCTGTTACAAATGAATCAACAGCCAGCTCAATGAAAAGCACAATCAGCTTGAAAGCGCACACACAGTACACCATACATACACACACCCACACACACACCGCATAAAGAATGGTGGTTGGAGAAAGATCAAAGGAGGATGAAGCATAAAACAAATTCAAGCTTAAGAACTACAACAGTACCTTTGGCAAGACGATCCGTCCCAAATTCCCCACATCACTGGGCTTGAGCTCCTTTTGCAGTAAGAACTTGACGCTCTTATCGCAACTCATTCGTGCCTGGATTGAAAAAAAAAAACGTTCAAATAGTTGAAAACAGGACCAAGACAAAAAAAAAAACAAACAAAAAAAGAAAAAAAAAACTCAGTGTCTCGAGCCCAAGTAGCATGCAAAGAAGAATTGGGAATTTCACACAACCCACCTTGATCCCATCGCGACAAGTACCGAATTGATGTTGATGCTGCTCACGAGCACCCGGAGCCCCATGAGTCGTTGCCAGAGATAGTGACGAATTCGAAGTGGTGGTCGTGGTGATCGTCGCCGCCGTCGCCGTGGTGGCTAAAAATCCCGCCGTGGAGGCCGAGGACCAAGCTCCAGCGCTGGTGGCCACCGGCGAATGCGAAAGGCTAGTGCCCCCAAACCCACCTTTGTGGCGGCGCTGGCGAGCCATTCTACTCTTTCGAGCCGCCCGAGTGGTGGCCGCCGCGGACGCCGAGTTGGCGATCGGAGCCGTCGCCATTGATCGCGGAGTAGCAACGTCCGCGGCGGTGGTGGTAGCATCCGGATACGCCGAGGAGAAGTGCTGGCCGGGGACAACGTTGGGGTCCCCGTAGAACTGGCCACCACCACCACCACCAGTCGAGGTGGCCTCGCCACCAAATCCACCAGCCACTGGAAATCCCGGGTGCTGGAAATGCTGCTGCTGCTGCTGCTGCTGGTTGTGGACGGGCACGTCCATGAAGCCACCGAAATTCTCGAACGGCAGCGAGAAACCATCCATCGATCCACCACCGCCCTGCTGCTGCTGATGCTTCAACCACACCTGGATGATGTTCCACAGTCTCATAGCTCCCCGCCGCCCGCCGCCCAGGCGCTCCACCGCCTTGTCCATGACCGGCTTCTTCACGATGATCTTCCGGAGATCAGGGGCAAACTGGTGGCCGGATCTGGCCTCGGTGAGCGGCGGGAGGAGCTGCTGCTCGGCCTGCCGCTGCCGCTCCTCGTCGTGCTGCTGCTGCCTATCGCCGAAGAAATCGTCGGGGATATTAAGCTCGAGCGTTTCTTGATTGGCGCAGGAATCCGGAAAGGTCGAGGAGCAGCTGGAACTGGATCGACAGAAGATCATCTCGTCCTCGTGCTGCTTGTGCTCGAATTGCTCGCAGCAATCTTGGGCGTGCATGCCGGAATCCTCCGGGCTGGTGGAATCCCCGTCGAGCGGCACCTCGGGCAGCATCATCATACAGTCAATAGCGCCATCGTCGTCCCTAATCCATGCATCCAGCTCCAAACAGCTGATCGCCGCCGCCGCCTCCGTGCTCTCGCCTCCTACATTCCCCGCCGCCGCTACCGCCCCCTGGGATTCCTGCGAAGACGATCTTTCCTCCCCCTCGCTGCCGTTGCCACCGCCGCCGCTGCTGCTGCTGTTGCCGTTGCAAGGAATCATAATAATCTTCTTTGAAGATCCAAGAACAGGCCGCGCGGCCCGGCGCGACGCGACCGCTGGAACTGGTAGAGCGGAGCAAAGAAGACGCTAGAAAACTCTAGAGCGCGCCGCGAGCGAGCGAGCGATCGATCGATTGATCGAGAAACACAAAATATTCCCTAGGGTAGGCTCCAGCGCCTCAAAGAGGAGAAAGGGATCACGATGAGGACGAGCGCCAGAAGAGATTTTGGGGAGCAAAGAAAGATGCCAAATCCAGCGAAAAAAAAAAGAAGAGAAAACTGGGAAGCCTTCTATTCAGGGAAAATTAGGGCGGGGGTTAGAGGGTCTTTCCGCTAAATCTGGCCCCTCGCCCCGCTGGCTAATCTAGTAAAACTGTTAGTTGGGACAGTGGCGACGCTGCTGGATGTGCGACGCGTGTCGCGCCCAAAGGCCAACGTCGTGGGTGAGCCCCTTGTCCGAGCCAAGCGTAGCACGTGTCGCCCCCGCTGCGGCGCCCCGGTTGCGGCGCATCGGTAGCCGTTCTTTTGGCTTTCAACGGGCGCCAACGTGTCCGCCCTAGATTCCACGATGCCCATCTCTCCTAGGGCTAAATAGTTCCTTTCACCCCCCCTTTCCAACGCGGGCATATAGCGAATAGGAACAAGGCAGCTCGCGCGTCTCGTAGTGTGTAAAATCCGCGCTGGAGATATCCGAAAGATTTGGCATGAGGCTTGGTGTCATCATTGTTGCCTCCAAAGTATTCGCCATTCAAACATCTTTGGCAAGCCCCCGTGGCCTAGTGGGGCTGACGTAGCCCACCAGGTGGCGGATCTCCGGCGGGATATACCGGGTTAGTCATAAAAAAAGATAACCGTGGGGGGTTTTATTAGGCTAGTCCGCGATTTGCTTTCCCTTTCTCATTCTTTCCAGCTCTGCTTCTAACTGAGAGATTCGCTCGCGCAGTCTCAAAGTGGCCGCTTCGATTGATTCGTCTTGTAACTCCGACGCTGATGCCGCCGCTGGCTTGTATGGTGTCATTAAATTCGCAGCGAATTTCTTGAGGGCAGTGACACCGCGAACCTGCCAGAAACCAAAAAAAATCTTAGCTTGCTAACATCAGCGTTTTTTTCTCACCTCCTCCGGTAGCAGCGGCAAGAGTGTCAAGTTGAAATCCTCGTAGAGCTCGTAAAACTGGTCCAGATACTTTTGCTGCATTTTCAACCTCGCTTTCAAGAGCTTCGAGTCGGAGGCTGCAAAAAAAGTCCATAAGTCAGCGAGATGAGAGTCTGAATCGGTGTGGCCCTCACCTTCTTCTGGAAACAGAACTTGGTTTATGATGATGTTGTGAGTGTCAATCTCAAACCTCGCGAGCTCCTGGACTAATCTCTCGGTCTCGTACAGTGACAAAAACTCTGGGATGCAAACGCATAAGAAGGTTGTCAAATCCTGCAGCAGTCGAGTTGCTGTTGTTTGATGTCTAGATAAAATAGAGACTAAAGGAAAAAAAACAGAGCTTTTGCTTTATTTACCGGGTCGCGGAACTGTTCGTTCACTTGCTCAATCACGCTCTTCATGGCCTCGAGTTTTCCCATGATAGCATCTTCTCGAAACTCGTCACCCAGACCAAATAGACGCGAAACCTGTAAAACCGTGAAACGTGAGGGAAATAGACTTTTTTTCTTCGCAAGTACCTGACTGATCATGCCACCAAACTTGTTCTTTAGGCTCATCATTTTTCCCAAGCACTTCTCTAGCGTCGAAGGAAACTGGAGTAATCGTAGTGTGTGTCCTGTGGGAGCTGTGTCGAAAACAATCACCGAATAGTCCATGGTTTTGACAAGCCTAGATCATCAAAGAATAGAGAGAAAGACTGAGGACCATGAAGAAAAAAATAGAGAGCTTACTTTAGCATCTCAGCAAAGCTCACTGCTTCGTCAATGCCGGGGATGGCATTCGTAAGTTCCGAAAGAAATCCTCCCATTCCCTCGAAAGCATCCAACTCGTCGCCTTCCATGCTGGGATCCACTTCCTGATCAATCCATTAGAAGGAGACCAAGACAATGATCCAGCAAAGAAACATTCTAACAAAGAAGCCACGAAGAACACAAAAAACATATAGCAAAGAAGAACGCAGCAGCATACCAGCGCAGATCAGAGATTCTCGGGAGCGAACCATTGCGAAGAGATTGGAGAAGCCATCGACGAGCGTTGGCGTGCGCGTAAATTTCTGCTGGAACGCATCGCTGAGGTTGTGCGCCGGATCCGTGGAGATGATCAACACCGAGGGCCGGATTTCGGCGAGCAGGATCGCGAGCATGGAGCTACACGTCGTCTTGCCGACGCCGCCCTTACCACCGACGAAGATCCATTTGAGCTGCTCTTGATCCAGGACATTGCGCACGCTCCCCTCCAGCGGTGTCCCCATTCCACTGATAAACCCTAAAATCCAGGAGGACGAACTTAGGGTTTTTTACTTAGCATGCGAGAAGCGCGATGAAGCGCTGCTTCGCGATTCTTCTTCGATCGCATCTGTGAGTGGAAATTTCACGCATTTTTCTTGTGGTCGATCGATCGATTGGAATTTTTCGCAGATGGAGCAGAGCCGTGGCGAAGATCCAGAGCTGCATCGATAAGTCCGTTCAAGCGGCAGGGCCGACCTACATTTTTCTTGCGTTCTTCCTTATGAGGTATGGCGATATTTCTTTGGTTTTCCTCTGCGCGATCCGTGATCCGAGCGTCCAGCTCCGTGATTTACTTGTTTTTTACCACGATTCTTCCCACTCTACACAATATGTACTCGTTGAGAGCACTGCTACACGCCGCGATCGCCTGTTGGCTCCTCCTAAACGTTTTCTTCAACTATTTCTACTGTATCTTCACTGATCCTGGCAGCCCTCCAGCAGATTTTCTTGTGAGTTTTTGTGTTTGGTTTTTCTATCTTGGTGCTCACTATAGGCCCTCCTTTCTCGCAGGACAGTGGAACAAGATGGTGCAAGCATTGTCCGTTTGCTCCTTTCTTTCGTTCTTCTAAAGACTAAAGTTTTCCTTGCTTTGCAGGCCACAAGAACAAACCTGCGTTTACTCACCACTGCCATATTTGCAAGAGGTAAGAAAGCGTCCTTTCAACTTGATTTTCTTACTCGAAGTCTCAATTCTAGGTGCATTTTAAGAATGGATCATCACTGCCGTATCCTTTTTTTCTATGTTTCTGTGCTCAAGTATTCTGTTTTCGTTTCTTTGACGTAGCTTGCAGCGTGGATGCACAACTGCGTTGGTTTTTACAACTACAGATTTTTCTTTGTATTTTGTAAGTATGATACTTGTTCTCGGAGCTGAGCGATAAGAACTGGGTGGGATGTTTTCGTGGCAGTGTTTTATCTCTGGATTGGGTGCGCCTATGCAGTATACATGTCTTCTCAGCTGCTATTCGCCGATGACTATGTACGTTTTCTCTCTCGTGAGTGAGAAAAATGAGATCTTGCGCTCCTAATCACTCTTTAACGAAATGCTTGCCTCGTGGCCAGAACGAGCAGGAGTGGCAACTGTTATTTACTTTCGTTCTCTCTTTCGGCATCTTTGGAGCCTTGTCTTGTCTCCTTGGATGGCACATCTTCCTTGTGGTGACCGCACAGGTATGTGTGCGTGTGGCGCATTTTCGTTTTAGCGAAACTGAACTGAAGTGGGGCGTGTCCATGACAGACTACCATTGACTTTTATGGGAATAGACAACGGAAGCTAGAAGCTAAGAGCAGAGGCAAGGTAAAAGACTAAACAGCATTCATTTTTCCAAGCTCTGACCAAACTTCCTCCGCAGGCCTGGGTGAACGTGTTTGATCTTGGCGCGGCTCACAACTTCCGCAACGTGTTCTACTCTGGCGGACGCCACCTCTGGTGGACAGTCATGCTGCTGCCAAGCAGGGCCAGGCCAGTCGGGGATGGCATCTCCTTCCGTACACGCTATCAGCTAGATGTGTAAGCGGCCGGGCATTTAAAGCTACTGACTTATTGAACTCAGACCAGAGCCAAGTGTGGGTTCTTCTCGGGAGGAGCCAGAAGATGAAGAACAAGCTCGTATTGACTTTGTGTCAGCAAATGGGCCATTTTTCTAACATGGTGCATGTGACGTGAAGAAAGGACTGAAGGAAACAATTGGCCGAGCAGTGGAAAAGCCGTAACATTCTGCGGAAGAGGAAAAAACTATTGACATATACTGCTTGATCAAGTCGAGGCAGCAAGCAGCAGTGTTGGTGATCTGGGAAAAGAGATGGTTTTGAGGGGAAGCAGCATTCATACCAAGCTGGATTTTTGGCATTTCCTAGATAGAGCAGCAGCTAGACGGGGGTACTGGATCCAACAGCTTGCAACTTGCTTCCGACGCTGCAACAGTGCTTGCCAGCCAGCCGGCGGAAAGATTTTTCTTTCCGTTTCCTATATTGCTCCGCTCGCTGCCAAGGTCAAGGCATCATCCATCCACTTGGTAAGTAACGTCCTTGTTTTCTTTCCCTTGTCTCACTAACGAGTCAAATGTTTTTTGTTGAGCAGGGATGATCAGACACAGATACTGTCAAGTATTATCTCCAGAATCAGCGACAGCGATTAGGTGCTTCGTGTTTCCAGGCTTTGCAAACCACGCAGCATCGCGCCACTCTCTTGGTGTGGTTCTTGAAATTGGGAAAGTTCCGAAGCATTTAAGTGCTCGAGGGGTCCATCTCTCATCCGGCTATCAACTGATGCAGCTGACTGCGACAGTAGAGGAGCTCGTTTGCACAACACGAAGCTGAGGGCCGGAATCGATGTTATCGTATCGGGTGCTATCATCTTTCCCGGATCTGGACCAGCATTGGTCTTGAGGGGCTCATAGCTAGCTCAGGAACAGGATGGGTGAAGATGGGGGAAAGTTCTCGAGTTTTGCAATGGAACAGGAACCCGAGGTCTCTTCGCTGCCTTCCACTCCTCAGAACAACCACAGCATTCCGCCATCTGTTGCCCGTTCTCCGAGGAGAATGATGCTGTCACCGATGGGAACTCCAATGCGCAAAGCTTTCGGCAACATGAAGTGCTACCTGGAAGAAATCGGGCATATTGCAAAACTTAATCCGCAAGACGCATGGCTGCCTATCACCGAGTCTCGAAATGGCAATGCCTACTACTCGGCCTTCCACAATCTCAACGCTGGGATTGGTTTTCAGTGCCTCCTCCTGCCTGTGGCTTTCAGTTTCCTCGGCTGGTAATGTTTTGTCTATCGTGGTGTAAATATCAACTTTGCACATGTTTTCTTCTTCACAGGTTTTGGGGAGTTTTAGCGCTGGTGGTAGCGTTCTTGTGGCAGCTCTACACTCTCTGGATTCTCATCAAGCTGCACGAAGTCATACCTGGGAGACGATACAATCGCTACATCGAGCTGGCCCAAGCAGCTTTTGGTACGCTTCTTTTTTTTCTTTGATTCGTTTCATCGAAAGTCCGTGACTTTCACGTTCTCAGGGGAAAGATTGGGATCATGGCTTACTTCATTCCCGATTATAAGCTTATCAGCTGGAACAGCCGGCGGTCTAATCGCCATCGGTGGTAGCACACTGCATCTCTTCTACAACTTGGTTTGCATCAAATGCCATGGACAAAGCTTGACAGCCATCGAGTGGTACCTGGTTTTTGCAGTCTTGTGCGCGATTATAGCACAGCTGCCCAACCTCAACTCGGTCGCAGGAGTTTCTCTCATTGGAGCAGTCATGGCAGTAGCTTACTCGACGATGATATGGATCTTGTCAGTTACACGGGATAGACCACCCGGTGTTAGCTACGACGTTGCGAAGCCATACTCGTCGGTTGGAGCAGCATTCTCCTTCTTGAATGCTCTAGGAGTGATTGCATTCGCCTTTCGGGGCCATAATCTGGCTCTCGAGATCCAGGTAGAGTTTTTTTATTTGCATTCCTTTTGTCTAACAAGAGTTATTCTCTTCTCTTCCAGGCAACCATGCCTTCGACTCTCAAGCACCCGGCCTACGTTCCCATGTGGAGAGGTAGCAAGGCAGCGTATACTCTCGTGGCGATTTGCTACTTCCCTCTCGCGATAGGAGGCTACTGGGCTTACGGAAAACTGGTAGCTTTCACTATTTTCATTAACATCCCGACTTACAAACTCGCCAAAACAGATGCTCCCGACTGGAATCCTCACCTCCATGTTTGTCTTCCATCGCTCGGACATATCTCCGGCGTGGCTCGCGACGTGTTTCCTCTTCGTCGTGGTGAGCTCTCTCAGCAACTTCCAGATTTACTCCATGCCAACGTTCGATCTCGTGGAGCAAACTTACACCGCGAACACCAACAAGCCGTGTCCCAAGCTTCATCGGTTTGTGTTTCGGCTGCTCTTTGTCTTCTTTGGCTTCTTCGTGGGGATTGCGTTCCCTTTTATGGCGAGCTTTGGAGGACTTTTGGGAGGAGTTTGCAGCGTTCCAGTCACATTTTGCTACCCGTGCTTCATGTGGCTCAAGATAAAAAAGCCACCGAAGTTGAGCTTCAGCTGGTACCTCAACTGGACGCTTGGAATCTTGAGTGTTGTCTTTACTATTGTGGTCACGATTGGAGGAATCTGGAGCATCGTGGACACTGGATTGAAGTTCCAGTTTTTCAAACCACAGTAGCACTGGGAGGGACAAGAGTGATAAAGGAAATCCATTTGCATCCATTTCATTGTGGCCTAATGCCCAAAAAATATGTAATAATACTTAAAGTTCTAAATGATTGGAAAACCTTTGAAGAGGAAGACACCGTTGTAGGGGTATCTATTCCGAAGCCTTCAGTTTTTTGAGGGCCTGTAGCAGCCAAAATCATGAACATCACTACTGCTGTATGATGAAGTTGTATTGGGATTAAAGGTTTTCGAAATTTAAGATCTATCCAATTTTGCAGTCTTGTGGTGTTACATGTTATATGCAGTAAAGTAATGCTTGGTTTGCTTAATAATAGATCCAAATGATCAATTAGAAGTTTATAATTTTAAATATGTTGAAAAGATTATTAAAAGTGAGTGTTAAAATGTAAAATGATTCATGCTATATATGTAATTGACTCTTTCATATTATCTTTTGAAAAATAAGTATGCTTCAAAATCTTTATAGCAAACCTTTGTACTCAAATGTTCTTACCACATATTATTCCAGCAAGCATTTGCTAAAAAAAGGTCTTTCCATGCTATTGCACAATTAATTTAGATTATGGGTTATGAAGTGAGTTGCTTATTGCTTGCTTGGTGGAAATGAACCTAAAACATTGTCATTCCTGCACTAAATAATCAATATCAGCTGAGTACAATAAGATAAGTACAATAAGTACTATAAGAAAACAGGGCAGATTAGCCTTTACTACCCGTTGTAAACTACCTCCCAAAAACTTATACAAATATTGCTACCCCATTTAAAGCTTCTGAAGTTAAAATATCAAATGCTACACTTGCATATTGAAAAGTTCTTGGCAAGATTTATGTAATTGTAAACTAACTTTGTGTCTCTCCAATTTCCTGATAGATCTTTTAAAATTTTAATCATTATGCTATGAGATATTTTCCATTGATGAGTTAGAAGTAAAGTAAACCATAGAAGGTAAAAAAGAAATTCAAATTTCAACAAAAAATCCTTGGAAGAGATTTCTCCTTAAAGACCTTAATGATGCTGAAGAGGTCTTTAAGTGAAAACTACTTTGAGATAAAATTGCAAATTGATTATAAAATAAGGATCAATTTTGTTACCTGAGGAAGATGATTTTCATTCACCTCCTCTTTTGCAATAAAAACAAAAAGGTTTGCATTTTAATATAAGAAACAAAGTGGAAGGTCTCCATCTTTGTTGCTGGAGTTAGCCCTATACTCAAAGAAAACCCTGGGGATTGTAGCAAAAGGAATTTGACACAAACAACTTGCAACGCCCCACTTAATATCTTATTAGTATTTTGTTTTGATGAACAGAAGTTTTTAATCCAGGGATCCCCACATTTTAGGGCGGCTCGTTCGTGGCGGGGGGCGGGCATGGACTTGGATCAGTGGATCGAGAAAGTGAAATCCGGGCAGCATCTACTCGAGGACGAGCTCAAGCAGCTGTGTGAATATGTGAGTGCCGCAATTCCTTGCTCTTGTTTCGCCTCTCGCCATGGATCCTTAGGGCCGGTTCCAGGTGAAGGAGATTTTGGTAGAGGAGTCCAATGTGCAGCCAGTAGACAGTCCAGTGACAGTGTGCGGCGATATTCACGGCCAGTTCCACGATTTGATGAAGCTCTTCCATACTGGTGGGCACGTCCCTCACACAAATTACATCTTTATGGTAAAATCGAGCTCTTTGAATCTAGTTGTTTCTTACATTGCTTCCATTGCTCTTCCTTTCCAGGGTGATTTCGTGGATCGTGGATATAACAGCCTCGAGGTTTTTACAATTCTTCTTCTTCTCAAAGCGAGGTTTGCAAATTCTTTTCTTTCCAAATCGGAAGACACAATGGGTCTGGTTTCTCAATAAGGTATCCTGCGCATATGACTCTCTTGAGAGGAAATCACGAGAGCAGACAAATTACGCAGGTGATTCTCGATTTTTTTAAAAAAAACTTTTGTTCTCCCCAACGAAAAGAATTATCTTTCTAACGCGTTGTTTGAGCTTCCAGGTGTATGGTTTCTATGATGAATGCGAGCGGAAGTATGGAAATCCAAACGCTTGGCGTTACTGCACTGACGTTTTCGATTATCTAACTATCTCTGCGATCATCGACGGCAGAGTAAGTCTTATCAAAAATTCTTTTTTCCTTTGTCGTGCATGACGTTGTACTCTCAGGTGCTCTGCGTGCACGGTGGTCTATCACCTGACGTGAGATCCATTGACCAGGTATCAAAGCTATTGACCTTTGAACTCCAGCTCTCATTCTTTTGGTTTTCTCTCTTTCAACCTTTGCAGATCAGAGTGATAGAGAGGCAATGCGAGATACCTCATGAAGGTCCATTTTGTGATCTCATGTGGAGCGATCCGGAGGACATTGAAGCGTGGGGAGTTAGCCCCCGTGGTGCCGGATGGCTATTTGGTGCACGGGTTACTTCCGAGGCAAGTGATAAACGAGCTGAGAAATCCTTATATGCTTCTGTCCGTCTCCTTTTTCCACAGTTTAATCACATCAATGGTCTGGAGCTGGTGTGCCGAGCACATCAACTAGTACAGGAGGGATTGAAGTACATGTTTCCAGATAAAAGCCTTGTCACGGTAACAAAGTTCTGTTCTAGACGAGACTAGCTTTCTTAACTTGCGGGTGTCGAAACCTTCAGGTTTGGTCAGCACCAAACTACTGCTACCGCTGTGGAAACGTGGCATCCATTCTAAGCTTTAACGACGTGATGGTGAGCGCTGCTCTTGTTTTGTCGATTTGAGCGAGCTGAGGTTTCTTTCTTTTTCTCTTCGAAGGAACGGGATGTGAAGTTCTTCACAGAGACCGAAGAGAACAGCGCGATGTTGGCACCCAGGGCCAGTGTTCCCTATTTTCTTTAGAACTGGCGCGTGTATTTTTTACACTACACAGGTGGGCTGTAAATTATTGGAATGGTCTATCTCTTTTGAGAGGGCGTTTTGTTTCCTCTTTTCTTGTTGAAAACCTTGTGCCATAACATAAGAGCCATTTAAATCATATATTTGATGAGGTTGTCCTAAACTTCTTAAGTAACCAATAGAAAAGATGATAAGATGGTTGCCAAGTTGTTTGTGCCATCCTCTTGCCACAATACCCCAGGGCTTTCGTTAAGCATCCATTTCTATGACTAGCTCAAGCAATCCAGGGGAGTACTTCCGCTTTTTTTCTTTTATTATAAAGTAGACATTTCTATATTGCTAAGGAGGAAGTAAATGAAAATCATCTTCCTAAGGTATCTAAATTGATCTTTATTTTCTACTAAAAAATTCTATCCCGCAGTTCAAAGACCTCTTCGAGAAAATCCCTTCTGAGGTTTCTATGCTGCTGAGACTGCATTACAGTTTCAAGGTTCAGTTGAATTTCATTTTCACCTTTTACTGTTCTGAGAGACGCAGTTTTTCCCAAGGTAGTATTCTTAGCTTCCAATTACTTGAATTTTCTAAGAATTTTTCAAAGTGCAGGTCTAACATTTGATATTTCAGCTCCCATAAAATTCTTCACGAAGTATGAGAGTTACATTGCTGGTTTCATATCACAAGTCCAGAAGTAAAGTCTTACAAAAAAAACAACTTCCAAAATAACATCTGGCATTAACTTTTTGCCAGTTTTTCTACGCGCATAATCTACACGTCGCGGCAGGCAGAAGGGGATGCCACCAACACCAGGGAGCCAGCGGCGCGTGCCCAATCTGTATGCTAGAAGTGGAGCCTACCTCCATTTTCCCATGCCGGACTTCTAACTCTCATCCTTTCTGGAAGATCCAGGAAGTCCGCCAGGTTCTTAAGAAACGCACGGCCATCCTGATCGCAACCAGTCCAGCGTAATCTGGTTTACGCCTGCCTAACCCCCGCCTTGCTTGGAAGAGTAGTCCGCCACCTTAGCGCTGCAGCGAACACACAGCATGGGACCTACATGCCGGTGACAGTTACAATTAAACACTTCTCCCGATGACACTGGAAGAACAAAAGCGCAAAGAAAAATGAGAGAAAATGCTCTGCTTTGCACAAAGATCAAGCGAGGCAACAAATTGCCAAAAATGAAAAGAATTTTCGATCAAAACACCAGCACAAATCGTCGTTGCCACTGCTGCCGAATGCACATATTTTACACCACCAAGGCTCCCTCGAAGATCTCCAGAAACCAACAAAACTAGAAGAGTAAAACACGACACCTGCAAAGAACACGGAGTGAGTACACAATGGGAAAACGATCCACCGCATCGAAGCTTACCAGTGCCTCAGAAGCTGCAACAGCTGGTGCCAGTTCCTAGACTCTCTGTCAAGCGTGTTTCTCTTGCTGTTCTTGTTAAGTTGTCAGCTTCGTCGTCTCCAAAAACTAAATCGTAGTTTGCGTTGCGCGCGAGCGTCATCGCATTCTTTTGCCAACGATCGATCCCTGCTCTACCATGGTTTCAAGTCTCCAGGAGGGCCGGAGCTCCAATTCAGAGCCTTCTCCCCTGGGTTGAGATATATCCTCCGGTCGTGCGGAAGCTTGCGAGCGAGCCCGTTGAGGATCTGATGGAACGCGTCCCCCGGTTGAGCCGGTTGAGGGAAGAGCATTGCCTGTTTCATGGCGGGTGTAGCTAGCAGCCGTTGCTTCTTGAGGATCACCTCTGGTGGAATGGACGTGAGGATGGTGTCCAGCTTCGGCACGTCCTTCTCTGCAACGAACACTCCAATCTCCTCCCACGGAATCGCGTCGGCAAACGGCAAGACTATGTCGTCCGCGATGATCACTGGAATGCAGCCGAAGATCACTCCCTCCACGAGTCGGGGGCTCCAGGGAGCCCAGCCCAGTGGACACAGGCAGAAGATAGCTCGCTGCATGTCCTCATAGTACGTAATCGGGTGCTCGGTAGAGATGTCAAAGAGAGGATTATCCTTGAAATTCTCCCAAACAGCAGCACGAGCACCCCTGCATGAGCAGAAAATGTCAGAACGGAATAAGATCTTTTCAAACAAAGCTTTTCTATGTATTGAGAGAACTTTACCTTGCGTAGTAGCCTCCTTCCGGATCGTTGCCGTAGTCATAGAAAAGACCCCGAAAGTAGACGAAGATAGAGCGCGGTATGCTCGGTGGGATGAGATGGGCCTGCATCTTTTGTGGAGGGCAGTAAGGAGGTACCACAATGGAGCCCTCCTTCAAGCAGACATGATACCTCTGCCCGAAAGTTTGGACTAAAGTAGCGCGCTGCAACAAGTGAAGAATTCCGCGCTCGATCGCTTTTTCCTCCTAAAATTTCAAAGAAAAAAGAAAAAGCCAAAAAGAAGAGTGACGCGAGTTAGTAGACTTAAAGCAAAAGAAAGATGTATAGAAAATTCAAACCAACCTGGTAGTGAAAGCAAGCTCCAAAGTCGTGAGGAACAACGAAAAAATGATCAGCACCCTCCGTCCGGTTCCAGTAAGGCCACTGATTCGAAATGTATTGGATCACACTTCGCATCATCCTGGGAGACTTGAAAGGCAGCGGCAATCCATTCGGTGTCAAATCGCAGGTAGTGTAGACTGGAGTATAGAACCAGTCTGCTTCCTCAGGATTGAGAGTGCGCACAGCACTGCCTAGAAGAAATTCGTGAACGAAAATCTCGGTCGCAAACATGT
Source organism: Selaginella moellendorffii (assembly GCF_000143415.4). Classification (NCBI taxonomy): domain Eukaryota; kingdom Viridiplantae; phylum Streptophyta; class Lycopodiopsida; order Selaginellales; family Selaginellaceae; genus Selaginella; species Selaginella moellendorffii. The sequence continues at coordinate 17,009 of NW_003314425.1, read as the reverse complement.
GAGTGAGGCAGCGAGGATCCTTTTCCAAAACTTTTCTATTGTACTTGACTGGGAGCTCGTAGACGAAGACCTTGAGCCTGCCGACGGGATCGTCCTCTAAAACATCGCCAGCGCTGCCTGTAGAGTGGAAATCCGAGAAGCGTCGATCAGCGCCAGAGCAAGAAGCCAAGAAATGGGAATAATATTGCGCGACAAACCCTACATTCTTGCCAGATCCAACCCACCTGAAATTCTCTCGTGCTGCTGCTGCTGCTCCGCGGATGCGCACAGCGCCAGCCCCAGCGCCAGAGCGATCCAGGCAGCTCCCATCCCGAAATCGCCAAGAACAGAGACAACGCGGAGAGGGAGAGGGAGAGAGAGATCAGCCCCGCATTGCGCTGCGCCGTAGCGCCCGCGTCTAGCTCGCTGGCGGCCTTGACCGCGCTGCTCGCTCCATCCCGCCCTAGGATCCCTCTCCTCGCTCAATCGCGCGTTGTTTCTTGGTCGCCATTGCCAGTGGTAGCTAATTCATTCTTTTTCTTTACCTAAAGCCAAACAAAAAAGATGGTGAGTGTGAATGCGACCGGGCGTTTGTTAGCTTGTTGGGTGCTAGCGTGGACATGCCACCACCCTCCACGTCGGATACCGTGATGCTGACTCAGCACCGGCTCACTACAACCACCACTAAAGGCACGGAAATCTCGAGGGGTCCACTCTAGAGAACGCTTCTCTTGAAGCTACCTCTTTTTGACACCGCAACCACTGCCAGATGTTAGATGGCACCAACGCCATTTTAAAGCTCATCAAATAACTTCTATGCTCCAAAGAATCTCGCCATGGATTTTTATGACCGAATTCTTGTCGTGGATGTTGTCATGGCATTAGATCGATCAAAGGTGCCAAATAGATTGATCCACCCAAGTGACAAAAAGAAAAAAAAAAGCCAAAAATGATCTCTGGATCATTTTCATAGCTTGCCCATAAGGATAACTGGCTCTCGTTGAAGAACTTCACAGCTTGTTCCTTGGAAAAGAAGAAAAGCAAACGAAAGAAGGCTCGGCTCGCTTGAATTGGCAAAATTAAGCAACCGGGAGCTAAACTTTGAAGCTCCACAATGACCAAACTTGACATTGTTATGCATTCAAGATAGTAGATCCAGAAACGTGCGAGGTTATTGCAGTTCTTGGCAGAGTAATCCACGTCCACCGTGACTACATTCCAATGCTGGCCCGTGCTGCCTTTGATCACCATGTCCGTTGGTGAATTACCAGCCCTTGTCCGAGAGCAGCACATTGTAAGAACCAAGAAGACGAACTCGTTGGGCAAAACCCTCTCGAGATGAATCTATGTGGGATGTATGTCTTTCATCGACATGATCCATTCCATGAAAGATTTAGAGAACCTCCAAGGGATGCCCATTCCTGGGCATATGCTAAGATCATCATCATCCAATATGGTGATCCAGAATTCGCTAGTGAGCATATATATCAGTTCTAGCAGCATTTGCCAAGAAAGGCTCATACCCACAATCTGGATTATTCTGGGATTGTACTGTTCTGCATAAGACCAAGTACATTAATTTCCAGTAGCTGAATTAATCCAAAAGGCACTGCTAAACATAAATGCAAAACGAGGCAGAATTTCACAAGCTAGAGATGTATTTAACAGGATGAGCTGCAGAGATAATATCAGTTGGATCACTTTTAGCTTTAAGCTTACGAGAAGGCCCAGTTCTGGCACACCAGGAAGCTCTCCAACCCTCAAACTTTATAAAGGTGACTAGCCAGATAGCTTGCATTCTTGAGACATGTGAGACTTGAAGCGTGGTCCAAGTCCTAAAAAGGGAGCAAAAGGTGTGTTAAGTGGGAGTGGCCAAGGTGAAAGCCCAACAAACATAACACACTTAAACCAAAAATGTTGACTTTTGAACCATCACATCCCAATGGGAAGTAAAACATCTAAAGTATCATACATAACATTAGATATGATATGTCAAAAGGTAACACATAGTTTGGGAGGTATTAGTAAGACAAAGGAAGGTTCTACTTCACATATATAATGAGTGATGCTAAGAGTTTGAAAGCTAAAAGTGAATATAGATGAATAAATGATGTAAAAACTTCTTACAGCAATACAGCAATGCAATTCCTTAACTTGTCTCTTTCTCTTTATTTTTTCTTTGCAGAAGTCTGGCTTTCTATAATTCCAACATATCATTCTTCTTGAGAGTTACAGACGTAAAACAAGTTGGAAATCAAAGAATTTTGATGAGATCTTCAACTTGATCAAGGTTGCCAATTCTTCCTAGCAAATTCAACATGCAAAAAACTACTCCATGCAAGGGTGTGGACTTTAAGAGATTAGTATGATAAAGGAATGTTATACTATCAGTGCTCTGACAATAACGACGACTCTGGCGAGCCCCCAGATCCATGCCTTAAAGTTTACTTAGACTTCTGCAAAGATATTCTATAAAAAAGTGACAGTTGAAGAATTGCATTACTAGCCTTCTACAATTCCAGCATGTCATTCTTCTCAAAAGCTACAGACATAAACCAAGTTGGACATCAAATAAGATCCATTTTTTTTCCATGGATAAGATCACTTGATCGAGGTGGCCAATTCTTCTGATCCAGTATGTAAAAAAACTACTCCTTGCAAGGACAGAGCCCAAAATAGGACAAAAAGGAGCTTCAACCAAGATTAATGTGATTACGCTCAATCAATGTCTACTAAGAGACTATTCACTTTTGGAAAGAACTCTCCCTCTATGTTGTATATGCTTTTTTATTGTTTTGTAGAAATATCCCGGTTGGGTTGTGCATGCTACGGTAATATAAGGGACATGTGGAGGGTTAGGGAGCAAGTTTGAATACCTAGCTTCATATCTATCTAAGAACTAAGAAATCATAAATATAAATAACTTGAAAAAATATACTATAATTTTACACATAAAATATGATTATTTGTTTTTGTATCCCACCATATAATAGATTTTTCAAGATATGGTACATAAGATACTAAGTTACAATCATCTTGTAATTGAAGGTTGGTAAATAAAAAGCAATTAGGCGTTTCAAAGCAGTATTTGTTAATAGACCAAATTACTAAATTATTTTGAGTATATAATACAATATTACCATCTTTTTGAACTATTAAATAACATAGACCATAATAAGCTATAGTATGTGATGAATTCCATAATAAATTTCTCTCAGAATACAAAGAAATCTGGCAATTTGATTCTAATAATAATACATTTTTTCCATTTGGAGATACTAAAAATTGACCTGTATAGATTATGTTATTTTGAAATGCAGAATTTAAAGATGTTAAGATTTTATCACAATTATTACTTGAAGATAAAAATGAATTTGAATACATATCATAAAATCTCCTAGCAATGAAAATAGAATATTGAATTTGATACTTACGAGCATTAATTATACACTTTGTAGAGCGTGCAATAATTATATCTTCTACATATACTCTAAATAGATCCTTAAAATTTGTTCTTAACATATTTCCATTTACTTCATTTGGAGATTCCATAATACAATTTGGGGGAGAATTATTTCTTCTTTTTAGTTGTATAATCATAACCCCTCTATCAAAGCTAAATTGTACTGACCTTTCATAATTTGCTGGATATTTAGCATATTTACCTGTTTTAATCTCTCTTGTAAGTAAATCAAAATTATTTATAATCATTCCAACCTCATTATCATTTAATGTATCATTAAGACCCCAACTAATTTCTGATGATGGTGCAGATTCAACAAAATAAAAAACAAGAAAATAAAAAGATAAGAATTTATATATTTTCATGTTTTTTCAGTTAAATAAACCAATTATTTTTAAAAAAATTTATAATGAAAATAAAATAAAATATATAAATAAATTATTTTATTTTTAAATAATTAATAATTTTATCGAAACTAAAATCGTCATAACAGATATGACAATTTAAATTTCATTCCATACCTTTTTATACTAATATTTGATAAACCATAAAACATAAAATGTTAAAAAACCAATCTTATTTCTAGAAGGGCTTTAGCCTCTTCTAAGAAAGGGTTGATTAAAATTTAAGTATATTATAATTTTGTTTTAAAATTTAGTAGCACTAGCAAAGAATCTAGCTATGCTGACCTAAATAAAATAAATGTGTTTTTGGGATGAATTTCCATCTTATAGATATATTTAATAAAAACACATATAAATTAAAAGAAAGAGAATTCACCTCTGCTCTATAGAAAATATTTTTATCAGAAAAGATTACCTAATTTTACTATAGTTCAATGTGCAAAAAAATAGTTTAATAATAATTATATGAAGCCAAAAAATTGTACTTGATATCACTTTACACTTTTATAAATATTTTATTAATTATAATAATTTTTTTGTTCTATCATGCAAGCTAAACAGTACTTAACTTTAGATTGATTAGTAAGAAGAAATAGAATTTGACTTATGGGACAATTTATGTTATACAGTAATAAAAAAATGAAATATTGATAATTTTGTATAATATCCAGGCCATGATATTTGTCAAACATGTAACACTTTTTAACACTCACACTCCACATACTAGCCCCAATGTTTTCATTAACCAATGTCAATAGGAAAGAAGCTTTCTACTTTAGATGGAGTGCCACACATAGGATAGAAATTGCATCCAATTCAAGAAAATGAAACAAAAGTGTCCAATATAGATGAGGATGTCTATCTCTCACTATCTAAACTTCTTGCTAAATATAACAAGTAAAATTGTAAATTCAAATTATAATTTAGTGAGGTGTGTCTATAAAAGTCATTGCTAATTCTTATCAATGCTCTGGACTGTAACCTGGTAAACTCAATATTACTTTGTGCTACCAGAGAGAATCCAAATACTAACCAGGACCTATGTTGCATCTTGCAATATTACAGTAGGGTAAAAGTGTCATGGCATCCTTGCATTCTATTCAAGAGTATCACAGAGGGCAATCTTTGATTGAAGCCGCTAATTCAATAGACATTTCATTTTGTGGCAAAAGCTAGGTTCTGAAGAGCCAGAGAGCTTGCTCCAGCAACTTTTCCACAAAAAGAACTCTCACACACCACTTTAATATTCTAAATTTTCTAATTAGGCAAATGTTAAATAAGTAGAGCATTTAAGTAAGAAATTTTTTTTGTGTTAATGAATTCTTCTAAATCACCTCCAAAGAGCTTTATGGTTTTAGAAAACATATACATATTTTGCATTTTGAGCATATGTACTTCTGTCATGCTGCACTCTAGAATTAATTAGGAGAAGCAAGTTTCTAATTCTGATTATAACTGTGTGATACAGAAAGCTTATGTTGTTCCAAGGAATAAGGTTAATGCAATGGATCAACAACAATCTGGCATAGTGTGTGATCACACTGCTCCAACTCCCAATACCATTTGTGGCACTCATCACTTTACTATGGGTTCCTATCGACTTCACACTTGCAGTGCTCACCTCCCACTGCCCTAAAAGTACATGGGAACTTAACCTACAATAAAGTGGGGTTGGAAGCTCAAAACAAGATATAGCTTAATTTAAGCAAGGATAAGCCTTTTATCTTTGATGTTTAGCAATGGGTCATAATATGCCACTATACATATAGTACAAAAGTAAGATATATGTACTTGTAAATGCAAATAAAATACTTAAATTAAATAAACATAATTTAAATAAAATTGAAAAGGAAGAAAATCTAAGGTTTTTATATATGAAATAATCTTGTGAAGGCCTTTATGAAGAGGCTAAAATTTGCAGGAAAATCCTGATGAACCAACTATAACTCTATGTATAGCTGTCAAATGTTCAAACTAACCTTGAATCTATAATTTTGAACCAAAGTAAGGGACTTTGAGAACTAATGTAATTCATATACCACTATTGTAGCAAATAATACATCCCATCTCTCAATCTGTTTGTTGGCCATTATTTAACTCAAACTTATAACCATTAGCAAAACTTATCTTTATATCTTCCCTTTGATGAACTTTTGGTGTTAACTCAGGCTCACAACATTTGTCCTTGTTTAGCATTATATAGGTTAGACTCACTCTATTCATCTTCCTCACCCTTCCTTGAAAAAAAAAAAGTGCTAAAACACTAATTCCATTTAGACTTCTTGGACTCATCTTTAATCAACCATTGATATTCAGTCTCACTCCATTATTGCATCCATTTGGCCTTATTACATCAAGGTTATATGTTCTATTTGGATTTGTTATACTTGTTTTCACTCCACAATTCATATAATTCATCTTCACTTTAGTATTATATCCATTCGTCCTCACTCCATTATTAGGACCAAACTCTTGTTTGTCCCTTCTACCCCTCTGAAGAAGAAAAATAAAATAAAATGTCGAAACAAAGAGGAAAAAGTGTGAAAATTTAAGGAAGAAACATTGTGAAAGAAAAAGAAGTGAATAAAGAAGTATTGAAAAGAAATTTTCAATAGTTATCAAGATAGGAATGAGGAAATAATTGTAAGATACAAATCCCTAAGCCCTAAAGTGGAATAAAAAGTAAGCTATATGGCAATGGCCGAAGTGGAAGTCTAACAAGTATAACATGTTTAGACCAAAAACTCTGATTTGAAAAGTCGAGAGTAGGAGTAGAACTCTTAAAGAAGTGCTTGAAGAACGAGTTTGAAACGATCAATGAATAAGTCTCTAGAAAAAGACACAAGAAAGACCCATATGTGGCAAGTGTCATGACATGAGATAACTTAGTGAAATATTCAAGAGCCAATTCTAACTCCTTCAAAAGAATGGTTTATATTCCCAATCCAAATATGGCTAGCACTATCTATTTCGATACTTAGTATGGCTTATTGAAACTTTGCTCTAGCTGTATAACTAAGGCACCTAGAGGGGGAGTACTACGAGGTGCTACGATATTTCGAAATGTTATAATAAAGCCCTAGATTGTAAAAAGGAAGAGGAATAATTCTCTTGCATAGTGACTAAAGGTATAGTCACATGGTGAGGAAGTCCTAGAAGTTAGTGGGACATAGTGGTCGGGCCTTTTACCCATGACTCAATGGCAATGTTGGTGTCGCGAATGTGACTTCGGGTATCGAAAGTTACTTGTCGACCAGTCCTTACGGACACTCTTACCTTACTGCTGCGATGGCAGGAGGTCGGTATTGCTGGACCCGTTATCAGTTCCCACTTGAGCTAGTTGAGAAATTGGTCAATGACCATGCACTTAGATTGGATAAACATAAGGTAGGAACCCTATGTGTTTCTTGCTGAGCATACTCGGCCTGGTTTGAGAAACTTGAGTCATTGGCTTGCACTTGCTAGTATCAAGAACCCCCGCGATATTGAGATTGGTCCCTCAACATCGCTAGATGATAGCTTACCGTGTCTGCCAAACACCCTCGCTATCATGCCCTTTGTGTTAGTCTCAATTCGTCCCAGATGCTATTTATGGAAAGTGTCTAGATTTGCTCATTTGGCATATCTACGGAATGTAGAGATTGTCCTGAACACAATGGTGTTCGTCCCGTGTCCAAATTTGCAATTTAAGGACATTCCATATTTAGTAAGTTTTGAGCTTGTCCCAGAGACTAACTCCTGGTACTAAGGGAGGCTTGGGGTGAAAGCCCAAAGCATGTGTTCCTCAAGGGGGGGGGATATGGGGGTTTCTAAATGTATAGTAGGGATAGTGGGTAGGTCGGGCATGGCCGACCAACCTGAGGCATAGTCTAGCTCTCGCTTGCGTGCCTGTCCTTGTTCTGCGTCCAGCTTGGGTCTAAGCCCAAGTTCCATTCCATGCTAGCTGGTGGAGTACCCATATCCTCGCGTTAGGCCACCGGTATGCCGAAATAGCGCCAGACTTCGTTTGGCTCCGTTTTGCGTGCTAGTCCTGGCATTGGGATGCTGGTTGCTCCAGGACTGTTCCAAGTCGTCGCTCCGAGCCCCTGTCCCTTCGCTCCTTGGGATGTATGCTCGGGAGTTGCTCCGTGGTTCGGTTCTATCACTCCTTGGCCCCATGCTTGGGAGTTTGGCACCATTCCTTCGTTCAGCGGCCCAAGGCCCTGAACCTCGGGTTCCTATGGACACATGGCATGTGACACGTGGCATCTGTCATGTGGCACAAAGAGGGTTTAGGTTCCGCTTCGTGGTGTTATCCTATGGTAAATCACCATAGGATAAAGGGTCAAAACCACATGCGCTACATTTGGTATCAGAGAATGAGTCTCAGCGAGTACTATTCAATGAGATTGGGCAATTAGTCTCGTTGCGTACGCAGAGATGAAAATGATGATCTGAGTGGGTACACGTTTTGGTGCAAAGACTTCGCAATCGTTCCTTGGGTATGGATTTAGTTACCTTCTTGTACCGTAATTATGTGAGCTTGCTCTTGGGCTCATAGGATGGATTTGAGGTGTACCTGTAGCACGAGTTTTCACTTGGGCTCGTGAGTGAGGCACATTAGCAACTCAAAGATATACTTTGAGTTGGCAGGATTAATGTAAGCCTATCGGTAGTTCCATGAGTTGTTCTATGTACCATGGGTGAAAGTAAACTTTCCCTGGGTTTGCTGTGAGTGGCAAATAGGCTGGTCCGTAGCTGTTTAGCACGGAACTAGTGGATCTTTCCTAGGCATGATTATAAGTGGATCAATCAAGACTATAGGGATTAGTCTATTGGTTCAAGTAGCCATGGCCGTGCTCTTTTATAAACTTTTCTTCGATTGAACTGAAGGCAGTGCGAAAGCAAGCTTGAGGTTTGGTCAAAGATGAGACCGAAAAGAGAGTCATCGGGGACGGAGGATCAAATACGTAAATCATGTTTTCTTTTTGGAGAGATGATTTGCAACGAGGTGTGACTCATTGCTCGTGTTCACATTATGCAATCAAGAGTCCCTACCTTGATGCATGTTGGAGATGGTGGTCTTACAATGGTGAGTTGTGAGATGGATAGTGGTGAAGTGCTATACCATTTTGTCTAGGCTTGCTATGGAAGACTGGGGTTGCAATGCTTAACTCTTTTCCGGGGAACCTTGCTATTGCTCCTTGAGTAGCTTGGTGTTGGATTAGTGTTGAGTTTGGTCGGAAAGAGAGTGGCATGAGCTTGTCCATGTTGTGAACAAAAGTTAGTGATGTTGGGTGTTGTAAATCTCTATTGGTGGAGTGTGGCATTTATGTTGCATTTTGTTGAATTGAGTTGGCACTTGATACTCACATAAACCTTTGAAGTAATGACATTGGCATTGCTTGTGGTGTTGCTCAATCGATGATCAAGTCATTGTGATTTCTATATCATATCCATGTGATAATGAGCAATGTGTTTACGAAGTTGCTTGGTTAAATGATGATCAACCCCAAAGTGGTTGATGGAGAAGCTAGTCTACTTGCACGAAGTAGCATTGTAGTAGCTTTGACTGGATTCTCAATGGTGGTTCATTATGCTAAGCTTAAGTAGGTACCTTGTTTCCTAGAGTTCGCCCATTAAGATGTTGGAAAAGGGTTATAGCATTCATTTGCTATGGCTTGTTTGTTGATCCGTTAGCACTTGGAGTAGATTGTTGGATGGAGAAGATGTGTAGTTGGGGCATTGACATCACTAGCACTTGTGTTAGTGGAGGTGGCATTGTTATTTCAAATGATGAGGAAGTTTCCTTAGAGCTTGATTTTCCATGTCATTTTTCTTGTTAGTGTTTTGGCTTCACATTGGATCTTGAAGGTGGTTGAAGAAGAGTGTTAGTGCAATGTGAATATCCGAAGATGTGGTCTTCGTGATCAAGCCTTGGATGTTCATTTTGTACTTTGCGGATGTCGGTGTTAAATATCGGTTAGATGGGTAAAGATGTTCGAGGCTTAAGCATATTATGGGTCATAAGAATTTGTGTTGAGGTGAACCTATGTGAAGTTGTTAGTAGGAGGAAGTTGGTTGAGTCTTGAAAGTTTGCATTCCTAGACTAAGAGTTATTCTTTCTCTAGGATGAAAAATTTTCCACAAATTTTCTCATTCTTTTCCAATGAAGCTCTATTTCGTTAAAGTGGGAATTGTCATTATCCCACTTGTAAAATAAGGTTTCCAAACCTTTATATAGTATATAAATATAACAAAATTCAACTGCATTGAGGCACATGCCATTTTATTTTAAACAAGGAAATGTCTACTCAATCACTTCTCCTCCCCCTGCCACTGCTTCACCTCTCTCTTCTCCTTGTCATCGTCGTCCAATTTCTTTCCATCCTTTTAATATTGGCTCAGTTGCTCCGAGTCTAGGTGGAGCCCAAGTCCCCATTCAATCTTTACTTTCCCATTATTAATAAAACAACTTCGTAGACTTCCAATAACATGCTGTAACACTTCTAGTATAATGCAAATCCTCTCAAAGAATTGTCTTTTAATATTAATACAATTGCATGGAACACCATGCCATAATAAGTTACATTTTTAAATAAATACATGCCATCTCAGACTGTTATTTTTTGCCTCCAACGCCTATACAATAATCTTGGAATTTCATCACTCTCCACACTATCAGGATTTAAACTCAATAGTAATGCCATCTCTTCTCTAATACGTCCACGCTCATGTTCAGTGGTCGAAGAACCCATCCGGTTGAGCAGATTATGGAGATGCGGATAGTGCTTGGCTAGACAATATACATACCATAAATGATGACTGGTGTCTGTCCGATCAAATGGCTTCTGATATACCGTTCCATCTGCCATTTGGTTGATTTCTGCAGCCACCTCCTGGACTGGCCGGTTCTCTATCACCATCGCTCCAAGCCGTTTTGCAAGGTCCCCCAGAACATACGGTTTCTTCTCCCTAGTTTCCATACTGCAAGAGATGGGGTGCACTGCATATGTGTGCGTGTTCGCTGCAGTTTTAATCGGCGAGTCATCGATGATGAGGATTTCACTTGAGCTAGCAGTCCGGTTCATCACTACAGCCTCTGGCTTGACGAAGATGGGCTTGCTACCCCTCACATGGACCATAGTCAAGCAATCCTCCTGCGTTAGGAGAAAGTCAAATGGTAATATTACTCGCGTCTGATCGTGCATCATCTGTAGCAACGTTAATGCATTGTGGCGCATCATGGATGTCCAAACTCCCAATTGCAAATTGAACCCGGCCCTCTGTTTTAAGTGTCGCATGGTCATTATTAGATCCCGCAGTTTCTCCCGTGTGATTAATGTGAATCTGTCTCTTTTGACCAACTTGCGACCGCAGGCTTTGGAGGGTGCAATGACATTCGAGGACGAGCCACGCTCATGGGAGAAAAGGACACCGTTCAGATCAAAAACGATACAGTACCTTCGCCGTGACTCTGAAATGAAATGCGTCAGCATAAAAAATGGTACAAGTCAATTTTACCATCTACAATATTAGCGAATGTTGCTCCCGATGGTCGTTGAGAGGGTTTTGGTCGAGGAAACGTGAAGGGCGGAAATACTCTCCTCTGCAATGTGGGGTCAATCGCATCCGATGGCGTGTGGGCACATGCCATTTCAGCTGTAGACTCTGGTACAACTGGCTCAACAGTGGCATGGGGTGGTTCCGATGGCGTGTGATCACACGCCATTTCAGCTGGTGCCTCCGTTGGCAAAGTGGACATGACCGAACAAGCAGCAGGGGAGGTGTAGGGAGGTTCCAACGGCGCATAGTCAGACGATTGGGCACACGTTGAGTCCATTGGAAATGAGGATACGACCGGCTCGGCGGCTGGGGCGGCCTCATGTGGGTCCAATGGCGCCTGGTCACCGTCAGTTGGATACGTGGACAAGATTGACTCAGTGGTATGGGCAGCATCAAGTGGAGCGTGGTCAGCTTGCTTGGCGTTGATATGGATAGTAGCCTCCACCAGCTCTGATGACTCTTGCAGCCAAGTAGAGTCCACTGGCGGATCCATATGCATGTCCAAATATCTCCCTTCGATTGAGATGGTATCCTCCCGTGCTACTAAAAACAAACTCATTAGCACATTGAATCGACTATACTGTATTTACCATCAACTGCTATTGAGGAACTAGGACCGATATCACTTGAGCGCACTGCTGATTCTGAAGGATTGGACATACGTTTCGACCCTTGCTTGGCACTATCCTTCCTCGACACTAAAGGCTAGAGTTGTAAATC
>NW_003314425.1:0-4008 GCF_000143415.4 Selaginella moellendorffii | reverse complement strand
ATATGCTCCATTGAAGTCATCTCTTCAATGGAGTTTGTCACCGCAACACAAGGGACACCCTTGAGTAGTGCGGCTCGAAAGAATAGTCCGCCGCAGTTGTACTCGACAACGCATTTGCCCTTGGAGTCGGAAGCAGATGACCCACCCGCTATTGCGTTGAAGACCCAGCTGAGCATTTCCCATGCTGCACCTGGAGCTTTCTTTGGATTCGAAAGCTCCATAGCCGTCTTCAGTTCCTCAGGCACGGGTAAATTGACCTCCCTCAGATCAATTCGATTGGCCTTGTCGAACGAAGCTGGGAAGTCACTCCAGTCCCACTCTGCTGCAGGACCAATAACAAGGGCGAGTGTGAAGATGCGGACATTCGTCGGTATCTTCTTCTTAGCCATTATCCCATGGATCTCCCGCATCTCCTTGCCTTTCAACCGAGCCTTCACCTCGTTCAAGGCCTTCCAGAACTTGTGATAGGATTCGGAGTCGTAGATCATATAGTGGACTGAAGATTCCACCTCCGCAAGTCCCACCATTAAGTCAATGATGGAGCTGACTTCGTCTGCATGAGTGATCTCCTCGTTTGTGAAGTCCATCACACAAAAGATGTTCTTGACCTGCTCATCTCCGCGGGAAACGATGCTCCTCCACCTTTGATCCTCATCCGAATTCAAGTATACCCGGTAAGGTTCTCGATAGGCCTCTGCTGCGGGGTCGAGCTGTTTCTGAAGCCGGCGGTCGACATCAATCTTAATGAAATTTGGATACTGATCCAACTTCTCAGCTTTACTTTTCGTGGCATCCCGCAGCAGATCGATGAACTTGGGGGCCCCCTTCACGTACTCGTCGATGTCTTCATTTGACAACTCCAGCGCTTCCATCATCTCTTGCGTGGTGTCGATGCTCACCCTCTCCACGGCCACTTGCTCGAAGATCCAATCCTTCAATAGCGCACGAGCTCTCAGAGTCGTGCACAAGTCCTCGTATGTCACAATATGGCCAGGAGTCATTTTGGTCTTGTTGAAGACAACCTCACCACGTAGAAGAGCATTAGCCACTGTCAGAAGGTCGTCGTCGTCTAGAGACCGCGAGAAACGCAAGGCGTTGAGCTTCAAATCATTGGGCTTCCGGCCGTCCTCCACACCCATTGAGTTTGGCAACTCCCCGTCATGGTACCTCCTCAGCACATCTACCCATTTGTCAAAAACAACTTTTGTCGCGAGTAGAATGTTATGGATGCTGAGTGTGTCATTGACCCCCAGTGTTTTCGAGAGAAGACTCGAGAATTCCTGCAATGGAAATGGCGTGAGGCCACATGCTATGCCACATGCAACGAGGCTTACCTGCCAGGCGCTAGTTGCTAGTGCACGTCCTTGTCCTGGTTTTTGTGGCTTCTTCAGTTGAACCCAGAGCTTCCGTGTTCGTGCCAATGTCTCGTGCAGACCCGATTTGTAGCACGTTTCTTGCTTGACATTCTGCGCGTGGGAGATGTATATGATAGATCGGAGGGGCGAGTTGCCTTTTATCAGGCAGACAACTCTTGTCTTGAAGACTTTCTTCACCTCCTCGCCCACCATAATATCCACAACTATCTCTTGCATCGCCAAGCTAGAATGCTGCCCGGAGACGGCATAGAACCGGATGTTCTGATCGTCCAACACCTTCCTATTGATCAAGTCTGGAAACCTCGTCTCGCCCTTCATTGTTCGGTAGTAGGGGATCACGTCTGCGATGTCGGGTGTTACTGGACTTGCCAGCATCTTCTGCTTCAGTTTCTCCACCCACTCATCAGATACTAGCCTGTGGTTGTATTTGCTTTGGATGTCGATACGGCTCACGTCGATTGTATATACATTGTTGGAATAGTAACAAGTACTATTATCTGCGACGATTTTTGCTGCCTCTTCTTGCTCTTTCTGCTCTTTGCGGCTCTTCTTTTTGGTGGGTGTAGTGTTCGAACCCGAGGCAATGGCATCACTGAGTAGCTTCTTTTTTGGAGCAGGAGAGTCGGACGTCGGCTTGAGCTTGACCACCCTTTTCTGCTTTGAGGTAGTTTCCAGATCGACCCCCTTCCCCTTTGCTTCGCGAACTGGAGTCACTCTCAACGGCTCAATGTTGGAATATAGTTTTTGAACATCGCCGTAGGTGAGGTCCGTGGATTCCATGTGATCTTCATAGACCCGCAGCGTCTTTGAAATTGTGGGCCTCCTGGACAACCTCTCCCTAGCTCCCTCTAGGAATTCCTCATAGCCGCTGCCCCCCTCCGGGAAGCCGCTAGGATGTGCAAGGTGGATCTTGAAGGCAGACGCTGTCTCTACCACAAGTGCCAGTCCATATTCTTGCATGGAACTGCATGGAGTGTCTGTCACTTGGATGAGGATCCCCATGCATTCTTTTCTCCCACCATCTGTGTTGTACAGCCTCAGATCCTCGCCTTCTATCCCGAAAGTCCAACTGGTGAGCTCCTCCCCCTTCTCTGCATCCACATTGACAGTGGCTGGAAGAAGAACGCAATTCCTCGCCTGTTCAGAAATGCACAACAATTAGAGCTGACAGATGAAAAGCTAGTAGCTGGAAATAACGTGAGGCCACACGCCATTCACCACTACATCAGATGTCTTGAGGCTGCATCCTAAGATGGCGTGAGGCTACACGCCATCTGTAACCGGACTGCACTCGAGAGCCCAATCGGTGCATGCCAATGTTGCTACTGAATGGCATGTGGCCTCATGCCATTTTCTACTTGGCCTAAAAGACTTACCATTTGAAGCCGAATGGAGGCGTGACAACCGGACTCGCTGGCGAATGTGCACTGTGTGTGCAGCGGATTGTAGCAGCAAGGCTACTCTGCCACTTACAGTTGGAGAGTGGCGCTGAAATCTCCCGGGACGCCAAGTGGGCTGCGTGTGGGTGGCGGAGTGGGCGGCGGAGTTGGCGGCGAAGTTACAAACTGGGTGTGTCTTGAAGTGGACGCTGATGCACACGAGCGCGATGCGAGCGCGAGTGGACGCCGATGCACACGAGAAACCTGTAGAGAAGTGGGAGCGCGAGTGGGAGCGCGATGCGAGCGCGAGTGGGAGCGCGATGCGAGCGCGAGTGTGCGAGCGCGAGTACGAAGCAAAATGCAAAACCTAACCTCACACGCGCGAAATGTCACGACGGTTGGTAATCCCGCCACGTCATCATTTCTCGGACTTGGGCGCCACCATTAATTTCTGGATCGGCGCGCGCATGCGTGAAATCCAAAAGAAATCCGCAACGTCATCATTCCTCGGACTGCATGCACGCGAAATCCAAAAGAAAGATCATGATTGGGATATCATTTAATACCCTCGCTATATTTATACCATGCATGATTGGATATTCCAAAGCATCTTGTATTTCCAAAAATGCCAGATGTTCAGCTAAATAAATTGTCAGAGGATTTGATGTGACGTTCAAGCATGTGGGCTCATGCAATTTTGATCCCAAAAAATGCACCAAAAAATGCTCGGCGTCATCTGGCGTTATCTCTTGAATGGCGTGGGGCCGCATGCCACATAGGAGTATATTCCTAGAATATTCTGACACGCGCGAGATTGTTTTGAGTTTCCTGGAGATCCAACCGTTAGATCGCAACTAGATTTTACAGAATGGTATACAATGTCCTTCTTGATGACCCTGCAAAGAAGCATCTCGATCGGACACCACATGAGACCACACGAGCCTTACAATGTTTCAGGGGCATTTGCCATAGATCCGACCGTTATTTTGCTCCAAGATTCTACAGTTTGGTGTGCATTGACCTTTCCATCGACACTACAAAGGGACATCACAATCAGATGCGGGATCACAAGAAACCAACTTCACTAACTCTGGTTTCACCAAGATCTACGTAAGGAGTTATGAAATGAAAGGACCCTCTCTATTGAAATGTGTTTATGGTCCTAAGGGCATTGTGACATATCCAAGGATTTTGCATCAAGTTCTGTATTTGCATGTTTATCAAGCTACTGAATTGCTAACCCTAAACCCTAA
>NW_003314424.1:216703-221646 GCF_000143415.4 Selaginella moellendorffii | reverse complement strand
TGTGATGAGGATTGGGAGTGAAAGGCGAAGAGGCTCTGATGGAGCGCACGACAGGGACGACGTCTCAGACAACGAGGGGATTCACGTTGTCATCGACGACTAGAATCAAGGTTCTTCACTCTCTTGCTCGTCGCTATTCTTTTTTCGAGTCTCTGTTTGTTCCAGGTTCTCGAGGCTGGAACCACGACTAGAATCAAGGTTTTTCACTTTCTTGCTCTTCGCTATTCAACCGAAAATATAGTTTTGATCATGTTTTGGTGGGATCGTGCAGGGACGTACACCTGGAGCAAGCCTGTGATGAAAAGAACACACCCTTCTCCTCGGGACAGCCACAGCTCCACGGCCGTCGGGTCTAAGCTCTATGTGTTTGGTGGTACCGATGGAACCAGCCCGCTAGATGATCTCTTTGTTTTGGATACTGGTAAGCGAGTTCTATCAAAATTTTTTTCTTCTTATCATCCAATGCAGCTACCAACACCTGGGGGAAACCCGACGTAAACATATAATAAACATATATTATGTAAAAGGAACTTTCATTATAAATATTATATTTATAATGAGTGTACCTAAGTAACACATACTTTATTAAGAGGAGAAATTATATAGTTTAATAAATCATCAAATAATAAGATTTTTATCAATTATATAGAGATTTCAAATAAAAGAAAAAATTAGTTAATAAAAAATGACTCATCTGGCCATGGGATCCCACAGTGAGAAATTCCATTTATAGAATATCCAAGACTTCAGTCAACAATCAGAATTTTAAATATAATATAATGTACTGAGTTATATTTATTATGTTATAATGTTTGTTGGTGATGGAGTCAATTGTTGAAGATATTTTTAATGTAAATATTATGTTATGTTTAACTATATATCTTATAATTATGATTATGTTAAAATTTACAATTACGCTTACAACTCTTTGAAATTATTAAAATATCAGAAATAAACACAATGCTCCCAGCGTAGCTGGGACTTTTGCTAGTCATCATCATCATACTCATAAAGAGCCAGTATAATAATAGCATATACTGGCGACACTTATTCTGGGCATATGCCAAAATCTAACGGCTGAGATTAAACAATGAAGAGCCCTGACTTTTGGGATCATAAAAAATTTCAATTCTCTTTTAGGGCGCGTGAGCATGAGGAGAGAGCGTCAATCACCGCTTGCGGGAAGGCACTCTCTCTCTCTCTCTCTCTCTCTCTCTCTGTTTGTTTCTCTGTTTGGAAAGGTTTGAGAGGCTCACGGCTTTCTCTGTGTCACCATAGTTGTGCTCGATGATCAGCGAGAACAGGCTCGACGCCTTCCAGACTTACGCGGGGAACAAATCCGCCGGCATCCGCCTGCGCAGGTGCATTTGGTAGATCGACGTCGGAAATGTGATGAGGATTGGGAGTGAAAGGCGAAGAGGCTCTGATGGAGCGCACGACAGGGACGACGTCTCAGACAACGAGGGGATTCACGTTGTCATCGACGACTAGAATCAAGGTTCTTCACTCTCTTGCTCGTCGCTATTCTTTTTTCGAGTCTCTGTTTGTTCCAGGTTCTCGAGGCTGGAACCACGACTAGAATCAAGGTTTTTCACTTTCTTGCTCTTCGCTATTCAACCGAAAATATGGTTTTGATCATGTTTTGGTGGGATCGTGCAGGGACGTACACCTGGAGCAAGCCTGTGATGAAAAGAACGCACCCTTCTCCTCGGGACAGCCACAGCTCCACGGCCGTCGGGTCTAAGCTCTATGTGTTTGGTGGTACTGATGGAACCAGCCCGCTAGACGATCTCTTTGTTTTGGATACTGGTAAGCGAGTTCTATCGATTTTTTTTTTCTTGTTCTTATCTTCCGATGCAGCTACCAACACCTGGGGGAAACCTGACGTTTTTGGTGATGTTCCTGCTCCGAGAGAAGGACATAGCGCATCTCTCATCGGTGACAACCTGTTCGTGTATGGGGGATGTGGGAAATCCAGCGATCCCTCAGAGGAGGAGTACTACAACGACCTCCATGGTTTGAACACGAGTAATATCCTGTTATCTTTCCTGGTTTTCTTCTAAACTCTTTTTTTTCCTGTAGATACTTTTGTCTGGAAGAAGATTTCTACCACTGGAGTCTTGCCTATTCCTTGGGATATCCATACCTACTCTTCCTATAAGAACTGTTGCATTGTCATGGGTGGTGAGAACGGTGGTAATGCCTATCTATATGACATTCATATTCTGGACACAGGTACATACATTGTGCTGGTTTTAAACTTGCGAATTCATTTGTGTTTCCAGAAACAATGGCATGGCAGGAGGTAAAGACGACTGGTGCCGAGCTGATGCCAAGAGCTGGTGAACGCAGAGCGAGGCATATTATTCTTCTATGGGGGATGTAACGAAGAGCTTGAAGCTCTGGATGACATGTATTTCGTCGACACAGGTTGGCTTCTTCTTTTATTGACATTGCTGCTGACAATATGGTTGCCGTTTTTCTGTGAAAAGATGATGAGGGAGAAAGATCCATCAGAACCAAAGCTACCCATGCGTAAGGAACTTAAGAGATCGTGCCACGCCATTCGTGCTAGACAAGCAACGGGATGCGGACAAGAGCTTGGTTTCATCTCACGGAGGTATCTGCAGAAAACCTTGGACCTCTCCAAATTTTCTCTGTCAAACTCATGCTACAGAGTTTCAAGCTCACATTCAGCCACTAGGCAAGAAAATGTTCGAGGCTAGAGTAAGCGACGTATTCAACTACGGATACACGTAGAAGCCTCCATCGATGGGAAGCTCTTCCGTGGGCTGCTCTTCTCGTACAAGCCTGGCTTTGCTCAGGCAGTGCAATCTTATATCCTCAGTTACTCTCTAATGCCAGGAAGGAAAACATCACAGGAGGAAACCACAGGACGTCCAAAAGGCCGTAGTAAAGGCTAACCGAGCAAAGAGGAGTTCAAAGAAACCATGGATATCCATACTTGCTCTTCCTATAATTATTAAAGTTTCACAAAGTCTTTATTACACAGCCTCACCTTTTTTTTGTTCTTCTGGATTATCAGTTGTTTCTTCTTTGTCTACACAATACAAAAGATTGTTTTTTAGTAATGTGCTTTTTTTTGTTAGTTTACCTTCTTTATAATCTTCTGTGAACATAGACGTGAAAAGGTGATACACTGCTAGAATCCTTCCTAATCGACTCTCTTTTGCAGAGTGGGTGCTAATACATGGTCCCTACTTTACACTTCTATAACGCAAAAGCTACAGGCTTGCCACAAAGAGGGGTATAAACTGGTGAAGTGCAATGATTTCCCTCCTCGGAAACGGTAGTGTGGTTGCTCTAGGATCTGACTGGCCTGTAAGCCTGTCAAATACTTTTTCTTCGGCGTTACATGAATGGTTTGTCTCAAGGTGGTAGCAGTGAATCCACTTGGAGGAATCCACACAGCCGTGGAGAGAACACTTCAGGCTGGAGTCATCCCAAGGAAAGGATTTCTGCATGGGACGTAGTGGCAGGGTAAGAGATAACAGATGAGAAACTGAAATGCAGTTTTTGTTTTTGGATTCACAGGTACACATCCTCGGCTGTGTATGCAGCTGCATTAGAGGATTTGGTTGGGTCGCTGACGCCAGGAAAGTTTGCTAACTTTGTGGTATTGTCCGAGTCTCCTTTTGGACAGGGCACGGGCATTTTTCCTCCAGTGGTTGTGTTCGTTGGTGGAAATTTTGCCTTCCCTTCTTAAGGCGTTATTCCATAATTATTTGGTCTTTTAAATATAGCATATTTGCGAAAAGATTGGTGATCATTGTCCTAAGATTGCGAGGACACCAAACATTTTCAAAGAAAAGCAACAAAGGCATCGGAATCTCACTTTGTTAATGAAATAGATAAGGTATTTGGTGTAAATTTGTGAGAAACATAAATTAAATTTAAGCTAACTCAAAATCTGATGATTTCCAGAATGTAAAATCACAAATAGCAGAGTTTCTATTTAGAAAAAAAACAGACACTGAGATCACCTCCACACTGAAAGATGCTCAGCCAATACATAACTTCCCTAAACTAGCTACATTGAGGGAACTATCACTGAAGTACGTATGAATTGTATCTATTTCTGACTTTAAATTTCCATTTCAGAGCGGAGGCACATCTAAAAATGGCAGTTGCTGAAAACCCAAAAGAATGTACTTGATCTTCCTCTAATCCCTCTCAGATGATTTTGTATTTTTTGAGCTGTATTTGTTATTATTACAGATTCAACAGCTGAACGGAATGATAAGTCTTATCAAGCGGTGGGCTATTCAATGAGCATGACAAATATTAAAATGAGATTGAGAAAAAGGAAAAACATCATGTCTTACAGATATTAAAAAATAGATTGAGAAAAAAGTTTTAATCTATACTATGGTCCTCTCATCATTAATTTGATGGTATAAAAAAAATTTCAAATTGCCAGAAAATAAACTAAATAAATCCAAATAATACAGCTCATCCAGCCGAACCAGATAGCAGCCCCCATGGAAGAGGAAGTCCATGTACGTATGGACGAGCTCCACCTGTGTAACAGACCACATGACATAGTTCCTCTCCTCGGGTGAGTGTGAAGGGTTTGGATTTGGCACACCAGCTTCTGCTTTAAAGGCAAAACCCAGCAGCAAACTTTGTTGAAAGGGAACCAATTTCTTAGCTTTGAAAAAGTAGCACTGGCTTTTGCATCGTAATTTTTAAATATTACAGCTCTTCAACGATGGTTTGCAATAGTTCCCATTACTCTACTTGGTAGATAGAAATATTGCTCTGCTGAATTACAATCATTTGGAACCTGCATAAAAAAAAGGCTTACACTTGACTTTTGTGTTTCTGGATTACACAACATCAACTTCTAGCATACAAGACACGGAAACAAGCATTCTTTGTGCAGAAAAATCATCCAGCACAAGACGATTATCACAGTCATA
>NW_003314424.1:214040-216603 GCF_000143415.4 Selaginella moellendorffii | reverse complement strand
CACAGTTCATCAGTGTACATGGATGAGAGCGGAAGAGGTGCAGCAGTACAAGGACTACCGTCCACAACAAGCCATACAGATAGCAACAGCAATTTTGTATGATTGTTTATGTCTGGTGCTGCTACAGGTCGAGCATTTGACACGGGGTACCAGGGTGGTGGAGTAGACATTCTTTATGATGCCCGACTGAATTTTCACGTACCATTTGTCTCTTCCAGCTTAACGGCTGGGGTAGGACGAGGGTGGTTCGAGAGTTACATCGGAATCAGGTGTGGATCTTTTACTTGTCGCTGGGTTCTAACACCTGTTATCTTCAGCCTTTAGATTTTTGAAAAGGTTTCCTTAACCGTGCAAGACAGCCACCGGGAAATGGAGATTACGCAGGCCAACTCACATGCATGCCCTACTGTCTGGCTTATTGGATCGCATGCTTTGAGCAGCTGGTTGGAGCTGGTTGGATTCGTCTGATTTTCAGACGAAGAATCAGATGAAAAAAAAAGAAAAGGAAAGTGTTTTTCCTGGGAGTTGTTTCCCTTCGCACACGCTTGCCCTATAAAAGCTTAAGAATGCATCAAGTTTCTACACTACAAATAAACGAAGATCAAACTGTTTTGCTATGGATCAAAATGGTGTTCAGTAGTTGCGTTCATAACCAGCAAGTGTAGCTGGAATTCGAGTGTTGGAAGATGCATCAGACACAATTTTGTGCTTATCTGGACGCAATCCGTTTCCGTGGGCGTTGTAATCCTCTTTGGTCCTTAAAACCTTGGTAACAAAAGGGAAAGACCTAGAAAAACGCCTGTGACTAGACATGGATCATACTGTGTAGGTTCTCTGTGATTTCAAGTCATGGAACTCCATGCCGCCAGAATCAGAATAGTAAAGCAAAGATTCCTTGCTTGTTATGACTACCTTCTTGGATGCGACGCGCTGCGCCTGGGATCCATTATGGGCGACTTTGAGAAGTTTACAAAACCTTCACAGAACGTTTATGTCTCTGCTTCTGCAGGTGGCTTGGGATGAATCGACAAGGCCACGATTCCTTTAAGTTTTCTAGAGCACTTGCTGGTGGGAAAGAGGAGCCGTGTATTGCCACAGTTGTTATTAAACATGAAGATCGGTAGATCATGGAGAGGGCTTTTGGCCGGTAGTGTAGAATCAGTTTTTTTTTTTTAAAAATGAACAAGAACTTAAGTTTCTCGAGAAGATAAACTACTTTTGCCACTAACTCTTCTGGAGAGGGAGGAGGAAGATAAAGTCGTAATCTTTTTTCCCCACTAATACAAGAATAAATTTTATTATTTCAACCAATGCATATGCATCAAGGCAGTGATAACAACGTTTCCAACGGTTTGATAAATGTGAACATTATATAGCAGATATCACGGAGAAACCCTATCGTGAACAATCATGAAGTGCACAGATGATGGGATCAGAAGGGTAAAAAAAAATTCGAAAGAGGAACTCGTGTTGCGTGTGACAAATATAGATTCAAAGCCTGGTCCTCTGACCAAGAAGTTCTCGGTCACGGATGACAGAGAAATACTCGAGGCAATTGCATCACACCAAGTTTCAAGTTTAATAGATTCATGTGGTGCCCGTCTGAATTCGTTTGTAAAATTCCTGGACTACGCGTTCCTTGAGACAAATGGGAAACAGTAAGTGTATTTTCCTTTTGACAGAGCATTTTAAACTCCAAAATATTCTGTAGGTCATTGATTGTTTCGGATGCATGCTTCCTGGATGGTGGAGTATGGAAGCGCACACACTCAAACCCTATCCTTCAAGATATGAAAGTGGTAAGTCCTTTCTTTGGTTTTAATTCTAAAATAACTGCTACAATTGAACTTGCCAGGGTCAAAAACGAGCCCAGGAGTCCATGGAAAAGGTATTTCACGTCTAAACCAGTTTATTCAATTTGTTCCCTTTGATACAGGGAGAGAGCTCAAAAAAGGCCGTCATAAAAGAGGTGTTCATCAAAGAAATCAGTGACCGTTCTTACAGGTGGTCCTTCCGTGCAAGAGTCACACACAAGAACAAGTTGATACATTTCAACACGAAAAGATCTGGATGCATAATGTCATTTGACGTTGTCGATGTCCAGGGAACAGAGATTAGAATTATTGGCTCCGATGATTGTGCCTTGGTTTTGTCAGATAAGATTGTACAGGGTACAGTGTATTCATTTTCTGGTAGTGGTGGAATACGACGTTCCAATCAGGCATACACACCATTTGAAGTGACATGGGAGATTCAGGCTAACAAAGGTATGGTGTTTACAGCTTTGGATGAGGATGCAACGTTCCCAAGAATTGTCTTGGCAAAAACAAGCATATTAAGTGCGTGTCAGAAGGAAAGGGACTCTTTTGTCGATGTGGTTGGTATCGTAATATGGATTGGTACAATTACAGTAACATCTCGTGACAGTGGAACTTTTGTGAAGAAGAGAACATTGTGTCTAGGTGATGATTCAGGCCACAGTGTTGATCTATGTCTCTGGGATTTAAAAGCAGAAGAAGAGGGCTCATATATACAGGAGCGGATAGACAGTGGAGTTCAGCCA